>NC_090062.1:17219641-17224072 GCF_038355195.1 Osmerus mordax | reverse complement strand
CCTCCTCACCCCTCCCTCCTCACCCTCCCTCCTCACCCCTCCCTCCTCACCCTCGCTCCTCACCCTCGCTCCTCACCCTCCCTTCTCACCCTCACTTCTCACAGAAGCTGCAGTTGTCTGAGAGGCATTTGTTCTCTCACCCGCTACCTTTTAATAACAGCCTCAACATCTGAAACGGTATAATTTGTCATCTCGTAATTTATATTTGAACACGTCAACGTGGTTCCTGTGCCTCTGCAGCAGTCGTTGTCGACGGTATGTCGAGGCGGCTGTGAGACCAAAAGAGTCTAAACGTGTCTCGCTCAGGATGCCAGCAACAGTCCGGTCGCTGGTGTGGACACGCTGCTTTGATGTTCTGATGTCACAGGAAGTGTTTCGCTCGACAGGAAGTAGGTCATGGGCCGGGGGTAAGGTCAAAGGTCAAAGTGCCAGGGCAGACGACGCTGCTCAAACCCCCGTCTTTCGTAAACCGCAAAAGTAGTCAGGAGACGTTTTCATCCAAAGCGGTTCCCAGGGCCTTCTGCCCCCAGCCTGTCCTCCTTAGATGTTCCCCAGCCTGTCCTCCTTAGATGTTCTGTGACTTGGGGAAATCCTCGTGCCTGATATTCGCTATCAGGGGTGACATGTCTTCGTCTTGTTTTCTGATTAAATGGAGAGGGAGAAAGGTGCGGAGGAGTGTTCCTCTACGTAATTTGAGAGCGGCTGGCGTGCTGCTACTTTAGCTACTTTACTCCCCCAAACACACACACACACAGTCTCTCTCTCTCTCTCTCTCTCTCTCTCTCTCTCTCTCTCTCTCTCTCTCTCTCTCTCTCTCTCTCCTCTCTCCTCTCTCTCTCTCCCCCTCTCCGAACACATCGGTTGCCTAGAGACAAGAGGTGGGATGCATGGAAACAGCTCAGAAAGGTCAGGTGAACCTTTAGAGAAGTTGGTCTTCTCCAGCGTGGGGTTGGCGGTGGGGTTGCAGATGATTGGCCGACACAGCGATGCTGTTAGGGAACACTTCAACGGACCGTGTCGTTTACTCTCAGCTGATTGGTCGGCTGTGCGAAGGGCTGTTAAGGGGAGAAGGGACAGGCCTGACGTGGTTCAGAGACACGGCGCGTCACTCCATCGAACATCCGTTTGTGTTTCCTGATCTAGAACCGCTTACGACGGGATTCACATCCCTGAGTGCCATCACCTTTGACCTCTGCTAGCAAACACTGAGGGGGGAAATAAAACTGAAGAGCAAATCTGGACAGATGCACTTATCTCCGTTTATGATGTGGTAATGACTAGGATGCCTTGCTGTCTTATGCAATTCCACGTGCAAACATGAGCAGGCTTTGGCAAGAAAAAAAGAAAAAAAATCCCCAAAAAAAGTGTTGTTTTTTTCCCCCGCCGCAGTACTTTTCCATGGTCCTCTTGAGAAATGGCAGTGTGGTGTAATGATTTCCAGGATCTGCACAGATGCAGAAGGGAACCTATCCTTACACATGGCAGGCCCTTACAAACCACATCAGAACAATTGTTTTACTTTTTGTTTACCACTGTTGTATGAAGGCTTTTCTGCATCGTACTAGATTGTCATCATGTAGTAGACAAAAGGAAGATGTTTTGTTTTATATGAAATGTAACTTGTCATATAGATGCGTGCTATTTTTCAAATGTCATCGGCTGAGTAATTCGTGACGTTAACCTTAGATGTAAATAACATTTCTGTCTTGTTTTGAAGGGGGAATTAGATTGGCATTTCGCTTAGAACATTGCTTGAATTACTACCTCATCATACAAATATCTCAGTTTGAAACAGGACACAGTAATGTTTCCTGTCTTCACGTAATTGAATATGCTTATATTGATGATCTCACGTGTATATATGTTTGTTTTGTGTGTGCTTCTCTCTCTGTCCAGGTATGGCCTCACAAGTCTTGGTCTACCCACCACACATTTATCAAACCCAGACAAGTGCCTTTTGCAGCGTGAAGAAACTGAAAGTGGAGCCCGGAAGCTGTGTGTACCATGAGAGGACTCACCCGCATCTGAACAGCACAACCCTCGGCATAGCGCACCCCAACAAGCTCGCTCCCTCGTTCGCTCCAGACTCGGCTGTGGGCGTGAGAGCTCGTGGAGGACAGGAACACCCGGTGAAGACTGTGGTGGTGCGAGGCGTCCGGAGAGAGCAGCCCAGCGCCGCAGGAAGTAGAGAAGGAGGAGGAGGAGGAAGAGCAGGCCCTGCGCTACCAGGGGCAGTCCCCTCACAGGTCAAAGCGCAGGAGCAGAGGGATCGAGACAGCGGAGGCAGCAGTGGAGGAGCAGGGGCAGGAGGAGGGGGAAGGGGAGAGGGCAGGAGAGGGGGGAGGAGGTGGGAAGGTGGAGGAAAGCTACGGGGGAACGGAAGTCGACGAGGAAGACTGCGGAGGTTTGAACTCGGCCGAGGGCTCTCAGCGATGCGGGCTGAAACGTAAGAGCGAGGAGCTGGATAACCGAGGGAGCGCCATGCAGATTCTGGAGGAACTGTCCATGCTGCCTGCCATGATGCAAACCACGAATGTAGGGAGAAACCCGGCCGTGCCTGCGGCCGGGGGAGGGGGGGCCCTCAAGCAGGGGGCCACGGGGGCGGGCGGGGCGGGAGGAGGGGACGGAGACTACCAGCTGGTCCAGCACGAGGTTCTGTGTTCTATGAAGAACACCTACGAGGTTCTGGAGTTCTTGGGCCGGGGAACCTTCGGCCAGGTGGTGAAGTGCTGGAAGAGGGGCACGGGGGAGGTGGTGGCCGTGAAGATCCTGAAGAACCACCCGTCGTACGCGCGGCAGGGCCAGATCGAGGTGGGCATCCTGGCGCGGCTGAGCGGAGAGAACGCAGACGAACACAACCTGGTGCGGGCCTTTGAGTGCTTCCAGCACCGCAGCCACACATGCCTGGTGTTTGAGATGCTGGAGCAGAACCTGTACGACTTCCTGAAGCAGAACAAGTTCAGCCCGCTGCCCCTGAAAGTGATCCGGCCAGTGCTGCAGCAGGTTGCCATGGCGCTGAGGAAGCTGAAGATGATGGGTCTGATTCATGCAGACCTCAAGCCCGAGAACATTATGCTGGTGGACCCCGTGAGGCAGCCTTACAGGGTGAAGGTGATAGACTTCGGCTCGGCCAGCCATGTTTCCAAAGCCGTGTGCTCCACATACCTCCAGTCTCGGTACTATAGGTGAGTAGACTTCCTGGTTGTTTCTTCTTCTTTTTTTGAAAAGGTTGTAGGTCATCGGAGGAGTGTTGAACAAAGTTAGAGATCTCACCAAAGGTGTCTGTTTGAGTCCCTGGTGAATCCATAATAAGAATAGTAACATTATTTTGTAATAATGTAACACCTTCTCACACCTAAGGATGTTTTACAGATATATATATATATATATTATTTAATAATCAAAAGTTTACCTAAAACACAAACATTCACATAAATAACCAGAAGTTCACCCTGACACTTACAAGATACCAGACCTTTGACCATGACGTAAGTGAGGCTGGATAAGAAATGTTCCCCCCCGAGGCAAGGAAAGGAAACATCCCCCCGTACGATACAACATCCTGTGTATTCAGTGTTCGCATGCCACGACCTGCGGAAGAATATGCCCCCTACATGGTTACTGGCAGGGGTCGCTGCTCGCGGCCCCTCTGCCTAGGAACAGGAAGCCACTTCTGAAAACAGCCGACCACACAATGGAGAGAGGAAGAAATCAATAGCTGTCTGTATGAGTTTGTGAACATCTCTGGTATTGTTAGTGGTTGGGCAGAGCCAGGTTTGGGTCGTGCACTCAGTAGTCCGAGGGATTTGTCAAATTTGTTTTGAGAATTTGCCTGTTAGCAAATGTTGAGGTCTTTGTCTAAGGCATGTACTTGGTGTTTGATTATTCCAATGGGATGGACCTTGAATAAACATCTCAGCAACAATGAATGCTGGTAGGAATGTAAATAGTCCATATGTCTGTGTTGATGTAGCCAGAGCTCGTATGCACAGTACGACAAGAGTACGCCTGTGGTCCTTCTTCTCTTGGACGAGCAAACGGAAAACCCTCGAGACAAACGGCCTCTGGCAGCATCCAGTCAGTGTCTCAGTTTAAGTCAGAGGAAGCAGAAATGACACCAGTGACAGGGATGGATAAGCACCAGCTTAGTCTGTTGTGAGTAGCCTTGTTCTCAGGTCTGTGGGCAGACAGTGTGTTTGTGTGAAAGAGAAGGATGTTGAAGGGGCCAGGCTGATCCTTACTGGTGTCCTCACAGGACATTTGTGACAGACTTGTTTTTGAGGTCTGAAAAGCGATTCTCCTTAAATAGAGAGAACTTATTTTTCAAGGCACGTCATGCATGGAGACATGCGAGATATGTACTGTATGCGCTCGGCCCACACTGCAAAGTGGTCTGTGGACAGTAGTTTTAGCTCGATGGTTTTCCTGTGC
>NC_090062.1:17152141-17214641 GCF_038355195.1 Osmerus mordax | reverse complement strand
TCCTCTGGTCTAATGAGAGCAGGTTGGTTTGTGGGAGGTCTTGGTAGGAGGTGGGGGAGAGGGCATTGAGCCATGCTATCACTGGGCCACACCAATGTTTTAGCAAGCGGGAATTTACATGTCATTTGAATAATTCATGCTGCCAGAACAGTAATCCAGTGAGGCAGTGTGTTGCAAAGCCAACATGCAAATAGTGTTGCAGACTATTTTTCCTCTGGTTTGCCGTGCCAGTATGTTCCTCTGGACCTGAGGTGACTGCTGCCTTGACCAGACTTGACCCCTGAAGTGACTGTTGTTCCTTTCAACTGTAGAAAAGAAAAGTAAATTATATATATTTTAACCTTGATCTTGTCGCAGCCTACACAACTGTCTTGCTGTTTAAGCGTAGGTGGGGGCAGAGTTGTTTTGAGTGTTTCGGTGGTCACAGTCAAGGAACAGACTGTATTTAGACCAGGGACGGCACAAAGCAACCACATCTGAACTACCAGACACAGAGCAGCAACAATAACACACTACAGTGATTCGAGTGTGCTTTAACAACAGTAGGTTACTGTTCAGAGCATCGCTGGACTCTAATGGCTGATATGCAGTTCCATTGAGGAAACTGCTTTATAGAAAGACAGAAACGTTGTCATCTCTCTCCTTCTTGTTTTCCAGTCTTCCGGGAATGCCCCTGTACTTACTCTGGATAAGAGCGTCTGCTAAATGACTAAATGTAAATGTAGTTCACAACATCCTCTTACAAGGACACATGCGCACACACACAGATGCACACACACACACGCACACAAGCCGTCTTGCCACACACACACAGACTCTCACAAAGACCACACACACGCACACACAGGCTTCCATTCACTCACTTCTGGTAAATGCACCATATTTCAGGAAGCGTCTACAAATAGACTGGTCTGACTGTAGTCCCAGGCTGTACTTTGTGACTGTAGTCCCATGCTGTACTTTGTGACTGTAGTCCCATGCTGTACTTTGTGACTGTAGTCCCAGGCTGTACTTGTGACTGTAGTCCCAGGCTGTACTTGTGACTGTAGTCCCAGGCTGTACTTTGTGACTGTAGTCCCAGGCTGTACTTTGTGACTGTAGTCCCAGGCTGTACTTTGTGACTGTAGTCCCAGGCTGTACTTTGTGACTGTAGTCCCAGGCTGTACTTTGTGACTGTAGTCCCAGGCTGTACTTTGTGACTGTAGTCCCAGGCTGTACTTTGTGACTGTAGTCCCAGGCTGTACTTTGTGACTGTAGTCCCAGGCTGTACTTTGTGACTGTAGTCCCAGGCTGTACTTTGTGACTGTAGTCCCAGGCTGTACTTTGTGACTGTAGTCCCAGGCTGTACTTTGTGACTGTAGTCCCAGGCTGTACTTTGTGACTGTAGTCCCAGGCTGTACTTTGTGACTGTGGAGGAAGTTAGACCCAGCGAGCAGCTGTCTGTCCCGCCCTCTGCCACGTCAAACGGCTGCAGCACGCAGAGAAGCCCAATCCTTCTCACCAAAGTTATTCCAAGCAGCATACCTTCTTCTCTCCCTGGAGGTCTACACTGAATCACAATCAGCCTGGCCCACTGCAAGAGGAAACACCAGGGGAGGGTGTGGTGTGTCAGGAGAGCCGTGGAGATTCATACTCCAACTAATGGGCGATGTCATCTCGTAATGCAAGTGGGGGAATCTGTGGTGTGTGCCAGATTAACTCAGTTTAACAGGTGAAAAGAAAGTTTTAATATGCCGCTTGTCATTTACAATTTCCAGATTGTCTTGGCTCTCGATCGGGGGGGGGGGGGGTGAGGTACAGGGGGGGGGGGGGGGGGGGGGGGGGAGTTGTGGGGGGGGGGGGGGGGGGTGGACAGGAGGGCAAGGGGGGGCCGGGTGGGGGGGCGCTCAAAATAGGTGATGGGAGAGGGGCCAGCTCAGTTTGACTTCTATAGATGGAGAAGATCGCTGGCAACACGAGCAAAAATAAAGGGCTAGAGAAATGCAAGAGAGATCTCACTTACTCGCTCAAGGTCAAACTACTCTAACGTCAGCTGTTTCTCTTTGTGTGTGTGAGTGTGTGTGTGTGTGTGTGTGTGTGAGGCAGGCCTATAGGTGTTTATATGTGCAAACGTGTAAACAGGCTGAAATATTATCAACGACCTTGAGGCTATTTCCATTCTCTCGCTCCTTCCCTCAGTCAGACACATTTAGGGCCTTTTTCCTTGGGATCAGAGGTGGTAACAGGTTTGTTTAGCTGTGTTTACCCTCTGAAACCCTGTAGCCATTTTGGTAGCTGTGAACTTAATTGGTTTAACATTTTCTCCTCTTGGACGCTGTGATTAGTGAACTTACCCAGGTCTCCGCTGGACTGAGGCCTGTTATTCGCTGCAGACCTGATAATTTGAGTCTTCATATTGGAGCCCAAATGCCAGTGAGGCACGAAAAGGTTGTTTTAATTAGACCCTGGCATTGGGAGCCTTTCTCAGACACCTCATCTGTTGTCTATAAAACCCTTAGCCCCAAAAACCGCTTGACGTTTCCTGAAAAAAAATAAAGAATCCTGACTTAAATTGCTTGCATTATAAACTTATCTGGCTCTCCCTGTGCCTCGTTTTACGGCCAAATTGGTTCCCCATACTTTAATTTACCTCACTTAATAGCCACTTGCAAATTGAAATGAAAAGAGAGTCTAAATGAATGTGGATTTTTCCCTTTAAACCAACATCTCCTCAGTGCAAAGCTGCTACAGACATGCTTCTAGGTTTTGATCTGGTCTGAACTTCGAAAACAGCAACGCAAAAACAATGTATTCAGTTAGCCAACACTTATCCAGAGGGATGTACGACACGGGGGAATTTGAGCCTGAGACCTTGATCTGCAGTCAAATGCTCTAACCACTGAGCTACACCTATCCCCTGGTTCTACGCTTATCAGCAGCAGCCTGTACGTCTAACTGAACCACCTCCCGTGAGCGCTGCTAGAGAGGTGGGGTGCTAGAAACCCAATCTTATCTGCTCTGTTTCTCTATCTCTGTTTGTTTCTGTTAACCCTCCAAGTGTGCGTGTGTGTCCCAGAGTTGTGTGTGTGTCCCAGAGTTGTGTGTGTGTGTCCAGAGTTGTGTGTGTGTGTCCCAGAGTTGTGTGTGTGTGTGTGTGTGTGTGTCCCAGAGTTGTGTGTGTGTGTGTGTGTCCCAGAGTCGTGTGGTGCCGTGTATCTGTCACTGGTACCATATGCTAGACCTGCCGCGTATCTCCTTCCACAGGTAGCGAGCTGCGCTGGGAAGCAAGCTCATCAATCATTCATCAAGGCCTACTGGTGTTAGCAACAGAGTAAACACAGCCGATCACATTATGTCCTACAAGAGCTACAAGGCACATTTATCCTGTTACCTAATTTATTGTGCTTTTGAAATGCACATACTCCTTTACTGTAGAGTAGCTGCAGGGTTTTTGAATCCAAGGCTTGCCATTTCCAAGGCCTGCATACATTCTCTTATTTCCTGTCAAGGTTTCTCAGAGTCACAGGTTGTGGAATGGAACACACTATTTTATATATTTCAGTTTACAGCTTTTTTTGGACAGTTAGTTTGAGGGAGAGGGGGACAGGGAAAGGGGGAGAGGGAGAGAATGCAGCAAATTTGACCGGGTTCGATTCCAGCATCGGGTCACGTGTTCCCTTGCGGTAAGGCACCAGCCTGTGTACCCAATGAGTCACCAGGGCGGACCCCAACACGCTACTTCAAATTTTTAAATTGCTGTTATCGTACTATGGAACGACTGACGTAACTGTCCGTTGTTTGAATCCTCGTGTGACTAAACTACACAGGAAACGAAAGGCCAACACATCGATTCACATTCCTTTGTTGAACCGAAATCGGTAACCTATCGAAAACTGTGACCAGGGGTCGCTGTTTAGCGACACCGGCGACAGTTCAGCAGTTTTTACGTAAATGAACGTCTGTATGGTGGTTGTTCCCATAGACGTGATAGCTAGCATGGAAAACACCTCGGCCTGGTTGTCTGAAGACCTCCATGTTTTTTCAGTGGTTGTCAAGGCTATGCGTTGCTAAGGCTTTGTTGTGCTTCCGTACGCTGTTTAAGATAACGGTGGAGATCACCTAACTGCAAGGACGAATAAGACATGGCTGTGTCCAAGTAGTCAACGAAGCAATCGGACGATTTTGGATGATTCTGCTAGTAGCTACTGTAGGACAGATTTTTTATTTGATCTATTTTGAAATTGAAAAGACAAGTATACAAAATGTAGGCACATATTCATCTTAATGGTATACAACACCATCATCTTAATAAAATAAAATTGCTAATTAAAAAAGGCATTCTTTCTTAAAAGTTCACCATACAAATTGACAGTTGTTTAGACCACCCGAAGACTATCTGATCTAGTAGTAGTCAGGCTCTTCAGAGTTCATTTACAGACGACCACAATCATTTCTCCTTTCTGTTCCCCAGTCCACAGACAGCGCAGTGTGGTGAGTTTCAATAACTCATCGTGGTAATGAATCACTAGTAAGACATTATATAAATGTTCAGATATCTCTGGAAAGCTACCAGAGTTTACGTGCTAAATCATGTTACTAGTAGTAGCTAGCAATTAGTTCCAGATTGGGGGTTTTCCAGTAAGTGGGTGGATCAGGGCAGCTTCTGTAAGTGTACAATTAACCAACCCGAAACAAAGAAGGATAGAGAGGCAGGGAGAGAGATTTACCCAGAAGCTTTGTTAGTAACACATGTTTACGACTGCAGAGTCGTGCGTTTTCAGTTTACAGTTAATTAAATTGTTTTCGAGGGTCAGTGTTTTGGCTGGCGCAGCATGTTGAGTGTGACTGGAAAAGTGTTGTGGCTGGAGGGGGTAATGACAGGGTGAGGGATGGAGGTAGAGAGAAATGGGGGAGGGAAAGAGGGATGGAGGAGAGAAAGAGGGATGGATAGAGGGAGGAAGGGAAGCCTGTGGTACTGGTTGGAAGGGGGGACAGGTCTTGGCCTACACACAAAGTGAACCCTGTCACACCACGGCTGGTATGTACACAGGATGAAACAGGCTTTGACCGTGTTGTTCTGTGTGGCTTTGGAGAGTTCCTGGAACCCGACCAGAAACGTGTCTGTCTAGTAGTTTGTATCTGATGTGTGGAGATTGATTTGGAGGGCGTGCAGACAGATTGTGGACATGTGGAAGAGAAGGAGAGACAGAGAGTGGAGGGGGGGGGGAGGAGAAGGAGAGAGAGAGAAGGAGTGAGGAGAGAGGACCTGGTACATTGGCTATCACAACAAAACCGGATGTTATTTTCTCTCTTGGGGTTTTCACATGTTCCGTCGCTTGTCCCTGCTGGTTACCAGCCCGCTTTTAAAGAGCGCGTCAGCAGTTTGCACAGCTGTGGAGAGTAAGGGATCAAGCCCTGCCTCTCTGGATTACCTCATCTTTTATAGAGGCCTGGACTGAAACACGAGGTGAAAACTGACTCCATGATGGTTTTTGTCATGCATGGCTTCACCAGACCTTGAGGCCTTCGCAGGGTGTAGGGCTGATACGGGTGTTGAGATGGTGTTAGGGCTTGTGTTAAAGACGGGGTTTAAACTAGTTTTGAGTTTGAAAGGATCCAACCCTAGGTCTCCCACACCCTTTCTTCGAAGCCACTCCCCATCACCTGACCAGCCAGATACCTGAGGAGGAGGAGGATGAGAAGGAGGATGGTGATTAGGAGATGATGATGATGATAAGGGTGATGATGAATGTGGGGGTTCTTCCAGTTCTTCGGAGTGTTTGTGGAGTTTCCCCCCTTGTCTTCTTCGATCTGTGGGCATCTGAAAAGTCTGTCTGACAGTCAAGAGGGCTGTGCTGACAGTACCAGGTGCCTATCAAGAGGGCTGTGCTGACAGTACCAGGTGCTTATCAAGAGGGCTGTGCTGACGGTACCAGGTGCTTATCAAGAGGGCTGTGCTGACGGTATCAGGTGCTTATCAAGAGGGCTGTGCTGACAGTACCAGGTGCTTATCAAGAGGGCTGTGCTGACGGTATCAGGTGCTTATCAAGAGGGCTGTGCTGACGGTACCAGGTGCTTATCAAGAGGGCTGTGCTTGACGGTACCAGGTGCTTATCAAGAGGGCTGTGCTGACGGTATCAGGTGCTTATCAAGAGGGCTGTGCTGACGGTATCAGGTGCTTATCAAGAGGGCTGTGCTGACGGTATCAGGTGCTTATCAAGAGGGCTGTGCTGACAGTACCAGGTGCTTATCAAGAGGGCTGTGCTGACGGTATCAGGTGCTTATCAAGAGGGCTGTAACCAAGACGACGTCAATCCAGTTTCGAACCCGTTCTGTGTTCCAGTGAATAATGCAGTGGACTGCGAGAGCGTGTGGGTTACAGATGCTGGATTCGACTCTGTTCTTTCCACACCGAGGCCGTCTTTTACCACAGGCTTTTCTCTCAGTGCTGACTGATCATGCCAGGCACATCCTGGTATCTGCAGCATGCCCATGTTGAGTCTAAAGGCCGGTGTTGAACTGAAGTCCTTTCAGAAAACACCTCTGACCTCTGAACCCTCCCGGTTATGTCGGCCTTCTTGTCGGGTATTTCCGCTGAGCTGATTGGATGTCCACTCTATACCCAGCTCTCCTCTGTCCAGACCATGTGACCTCGGGGGGTCTCAGTGAAGCCTATTATGGAGCTTGAGATCATAGCCTTGAATAAAAAATGCCCATATAGATCATTTATCATCTCGGTTCCAGCAGGTCAGTGGCAGGGTCGTTTCTCATTCGTTCTCTTGCATAACTCGACAGTAATGCAAACAAATGAAAACAAAAACTCTGAATTTTCTTTAAAATGTGAATTATCTGTACAGCCGTGTCAGGCTTTATAATGTATCAGTTTTTTACCCCAGTTTACTGTTTAGCTTGTCTCAGCAGGCGAAAAGGCTGTGACTAAAGCCAGATTTATGATATCTAATACCACATTACTTAAAGCGTTTGGTGTTCCCTACGCTTGCTTAGCCTTCTCATGCTGACTTGCACTAACGTAATTCAAAATGGATCCAGTAATGTCAGTTACTGGAATCTTGCCTCGAATACCAAGGGGACGTGTCACTTTTCCACCGTCTGTGCGATGAGTTTGATGTGGTGGAGGTGGTTGGGGGACAGTTGAGCCCTGGTTGTTCAGTACCTCAGGTGGTTGGGTGTAGCTCAGTGGGTAGAGCGTTTGAGTGGGTAGTCGTGGGTTCAAATCCCCCCATGTGGCGCTTTGGATAAAAGCACCTGCTAAATGAATAGCCTACATGAATGTTTGACTGAATACTTCATTGTGTAATTTATGCAGTATAGAGAGGCAGAATAGTGAGTAACATGTTTGGCTATTTAGCCAAACACGTTACTTCGTACTAGTTCTGGCTAGGTTACCTAACGCAGAGTTCATACCTAGGTCATGAAAGCCATCTCGACTCTCCCAGAAGAATTTGGCTCTTTCCATGTAGCCTCCTGTTGAGTCACTGTTTATCCAAGCTGGGTGTGAAAAACTCTGTTTTATGGTTCATCCCTCGGCTGAACATGAGGCTCTCCCCTTTGATCGTTTCAGCTTCTCACCCAGGGGCGGTGACGGGTTTAGTTCTGGCCTGTATTTGTTTGCAGTGTGAGTGAGTGTGTGCAAGCGTGTGTGTGTGTGTGTCTGCCCACCCACAACCATGTCCATGTCTGTGTGTGAGGGTGTGTGAGGTGTGTGAGGGTGTGTGAGGGTGAGTGTGTGTGTGTGTGTCCACCCACCAGCACGTCTGCAGCAGACCCCAGCCGTCTTGTGGGATATCAGATTAGCAGATGTTGGCTGAGACGTCCTCCCTCCTTCCCTGGGTTTGTGGGAGACTTTCCCAAAGACAAGGTCATCCAGGAGAGGTCCTCCATGTTGTCTGGAACCTGCCCCTTCCTCTCTACTGTCCCCAAACACAACACTGTGCCTCAGCCCTGACCAGCAAGAAGAGAGGGAGGAAGATGGGAGGAGGGAGGGAGGGAGGGACAAAGATGGGGGGAGGGATGCAGAGGAAGAGGGAGGGAGGAGTGAGGAAGGGAGACGTCTGTCTGAGGGGAAGAAACCGTCTGGTGAACTCGGTGACCAAGGAAAGCATCACAGTCCACCAGGATGCAGCCAACACACACGGCACGAGCTGGAGGCGATTGGCTGGAGGCGATTGGCTGGAGGCGATTGGCTGGAGGCGATTGGCTTGAGGCGATTGGAAACAAATTGCATTTTCTCAGCGTTTTCTAAAATGAAAATCTAACCCACATCAGTTTTTTTCGGAAGCAAAAAATATTTTATTTAGGGTGGATTCTACTTCTGCCAGGGTTTGTGTGTGTGTGTGTGTGTGTGTGTGTGTGATAGTCTGTGTATTTGTGTGTGCAGCCAGTTTGGGCTGGTTACATTACATTTGGACAATTAATTCATTTAGTACATTTTGTGTGACAAAGTGACAAATAAATAGTCTAGTGCATGTAAGTACAGCACAAAATCAAGGATCAGTGTGGCATAGTTATAACAACACATTTCAACACAGTACAAACCTAACGTCTCAGCTACAATATCACATATGACAATGTTTTCGTGTCACTGTCCTATCTAAAGTGCAGCTTGCAGCTGTGTCGTAGGTGCAGTCTCTTATGGGACAGTAGCATCAGTTACCTCACCCCTGGTGAGGCAGTTACCTGATCCCAGGTAAGGCAGTTACCTGACCCATGGTGAGGCAGTTACCTAACCCCTGATGAGGCAGTTACCTGACCCCTGATGAGGCAGTTACCTGACCCCTGATGAGGCAGTTACCTGACCCCTGATGAGGCAGTTACCTGACCCCTGATGAGGCAGTTACCTGACCCATGGTGAGACAGTTACCTGACCCCTGATGAGGCAGTTACCTGACCCCTGATGAGGCAGTTACCTGACCCCTGATGAGGCAGTTACCTGACCCCTGATGAGGCAGTTACCTGACCCCTGATGAGGCAGTTACCTGACCCATGGTGAGGCAGTTACCTGACCCATGGTGAGGCAGTTACCTGACCCCTGATGAGGCAGTTACCTGACCCCTGATGAGGCAGTTACCTGACCCCTGATGAGGCAGTTACCTGACCCCTGGTGAGGCAGTTACCTGACCCCTGATGAGGCAGTTACCTGACCCCTGATGAGGCAGTTACCTGACCCCTGATGAGGCAGTTACCTGACCCATGGTGAGGCAGTTACCTGACCCCTGATGAGGCAGTTACCTGACCCCCTGGTAAGGCAGTTACCTGACCCCTGATGAGCAGTTACCTGACCCCCTGGTGGGGCAGTTACCTGACCCCTGATGAGGCAGTTACCTGACCCCTGGTAAGGCAGTTACCTGACCCCCTGGTGGGGCAGTTACCTGACCCCCTGGTGGGGCAGTTACCTGACCCCCTGGTGGGGCAGTTACCTGACCCCTGGTGGGGCAGTTACCTGACCCCTGATGAGGCAGTTACCTGACCCATGGTGAGGCAGTTACCTGACCCCTGATGAGGCAGTTGACCCCTTGGTGGGGCAGTGCCTTGCTCAGATCTGCAGAGGGCTGTTGGCATCTGTTCTCTCTAGTGTGCTTTGGTGAGTGTGTGTGTGTGTGTGTCCTGCCATCTACTATAGTTCCATGTTTTAACTCTACACATAGCATTTGACAAAGCATGGCAATTAGTGTTGCGATACCAAAACGACCCTTTTAAAATAGACCCCCCTCCCGGCCTTCTCCGCTTTTCAGAGTAGGCTAATCTGCACGCCAAGAAAAATGCAGTGTGGTATTTAGGTGGCAGGCAGGCAGAGTAGGAAACCTTAGAAGTGAAGCGTTGCATTCAGGGATTGTTTGAAAGGGGGGTACAGACCCATACTGGCAGCTCAGAATGCTCTTTGAAGATCTGTCATCCCGTTCCTCTCTACCCCTCCCTCCCTCTCTACCCCTCCCTCCCTCCCTCTCTACCCCTCCCTCCCTCCCTCTCTACTCCTCCCTCCCTCCCTCTCTACTCCTGCTCCCTCCTCCCCTCCCTCTCTCCTCTCATCCCTCCCTCTCTCCTCTCATCCCTCCCTCCCTCCTCTCATCCCTCTCTCCTCTTTCCTCCCTCCCTCTCATCCCTCCCTCCCTCCTCTCATCCCTCTCTCCCCTCTTTCCTCCCTCCCTCTCATCCCTCCCTCCCTCCTCTCATCCCTCTCTCCCCTCTTTCCTCCCTCCCTCTCTCCTCTCATCCCTCCCTCCCCTCCTCCTCTCCCACACTGCAAGCTTCTTTTCCACAGCAATCTATGTTCCTCATAAACCTTTTGAACTGGGTGATATTTCAGAAGGCCAGTGGGGACAAACATGGGGCCGTTCTATCCCAGCTGAGTCTCATCCCTCTGCAGCACGCATCCTCAGACACAACACACTGAATCTTGACTATACTGGGAGCATGTGACACTGTGGATAACTGGGTATGACAGGAGCGTTATGCCTTGATTTGGGCCGTGGGGTGATCCTGGCTCTGTGGCCAGGCCTCTCCGCTCTCAGACTAGAGAGCAGACGCCAGTGTTGTTCTTGTGCTGTTGATGTTGGACTCTCTCTCTCTCTCTCTCCCTCTCCCTCTCCCTCTCCCTCTCCCTCTCCCTCTCTCCCTCTCCCTCTCCCTCTCCCTCTCCCTCTCCCTCTCCCTCTCCCTCTCCCTCTCCCTCTCCCTCTCCCTCTCCCTCTCCCTCTCCCTCTCCCTCTCCCTCTCCCTCTCCCTCCTCCCTCTCCCTCTCCCTCTCCCTCTCCCTCTCCCTCTCCCTCTCCCTCTCCCTCTCCCTCTCCCTCTCCCTCTCCCTCTCCCTCTCCCTCTCCCTCTCCCTCTCCCTCTCCCTCTCCCTCTCCCTCCCTCTCCCTCTCCCTCTCCCTCTCCCTCTCCTCTCCCTCTCCCTCTCCCTCTCCCTCTCCCTCTCCCTCTCCCTCTCCCTCTCCCTCTCCCTCTCCCTCTCCCTCTCCCTCTCCCTCTCTCTCTTTCTCTTTCTCTCTTTCTCTTTCTCTCTGTGTGTGTGTGTGTGTGGAAATTGGGGCCGTCAACTGCTGTCAGATCCTGGAATTTCCCAAGCGCCCACATGTTTGTCTGGAAAGCTGATATGTGTATAATCTTTATGTAATACCCTCATGTTTGACTAAAAGTGAGCCCAGTTCTGCTTCACTTCGACAGTCAATTTGAATCAGCTTGATGTTTACGCCAGAAGTTTCCCTCGGAAGGGGCTGCCACCTAACTTGGAACAGCATAACAATTGAGTGAAAGTGGATATCTAGTTCATTTTCAGTCATGTTTCATTCCCCTCGGGATATCCCCACACTCCAGCAGTCCATCATCATCTATCTGACTGGAACATGACGTGTGAGTGAGTCCTCCATCTTTGGTCACTGAGACTGAGGCCTAGTCTCAGTGACAGGTGTCTGGTGGCTGAGCGGTTAGGGAATTGGGCTAGTAATCTGAAGGTTGCCAGTTCGATTCCCGGCCGTGAAAAATGACGTTGTGTCCTTGGGTAAGGCACTTCACCCTACTTGCCTCGGGGGGAATGTCCCTGTACTTACTGTAAGTCGCTCTGGATAAGAGCGTCTGCTAAATGACTAAATGTTAAATGCTAGCCAGCCAGCCAGTGGAGGGCCTGGTGTTGACCGTGCAGAGACCTACACCCAGTCCACACCTCAAACTGGACAGCTGCTGCTGCTGGTGTCACGAACACCCAGAGGGGCTGGAGAGAGAGAGTCAGGAGGAACACAGCCAGAGCGAGAGCCTCGATGTCCTGCAGGTGCCAAACAGGCAGTTAACAGCATTTGGGATCTATTAGTTTGGTCTGGTGAGGGAGCTGGATGAGGATGCATGTGTGAGTTACAGCTTAGACTGCAGTATCTCAGCCAGCAGCTCTGAATTAGCTAACTGAGAACCAGGCAGACTGTCTGTCTGTCTGTGTGTGTTGACAGATAATAATAATATGTAAATGCAAAAGTACACACATCCGTCACTCAAGTAGAAGTACAGATACTGTCATACTGTTTTGAAAATATTTGTTCAAAATATTTAGTGAACATATTTGTTGTAAAAAAACAACAGATCAACACACATCCTTCGATATTTGTACTTTTACAATATTGTTGAAAATATTTTGGGAAAATATTTTATATTTAGAAAAATATATATTTTTCAACCTTTCAAAACACGTGGGTCGGGCCTTTCTTTGATGCTGTCTACGTTCCTCTGAATACAGTCCTCATACCTTGTTTAGTTGAGGTCATGTTAAGTGCACTGTATGAAACCGTATGAATATTCAGAAGTAACCGTATGAATATTCAGAGCTCTGCCTGAGGACCGAATGTATTTACCAACCCCTCCCCTCTTCCCCTCCTCCCCTCCCCTCCTCCCCTCTTCCCCTCCCCTCCTCCCCTCCTCCTTTGGTATTAATAGTGCTTGTCCTATGAGGGTTTGGGATGCTTGTTATAACCTTTAGTTTCCCTCCTGGCTATCGCCTGCGGCCGTTTGAACGGTGTTATTAGACAGGCTGGACCCCCCTCCTCCCCCAGCAGCTCCCTCCTCCCCCCTCCCTCCTCCCCCAGCAGCTCCCTCCTCCCCCCTCCCTCCTGACTTCATATACCCACTGCTGACACACACACACACACACACACACACACTTAGAGGAGCCTTCCTGCTGTATTTTTACGACAGGCTCCCCATGTAATTGATGCTGTCGGAAAAAAACAGCTGAATAACTGACGTGAGGAAGGTTCCCTTACACATGCACACACATGCACACAACATCCATACAAACACACACACATGCACACACACACACATGCACACACACACACACATGCACACACATGCGCACACACATGCACACACACACACACAACATCCATACATGCACACACACACACACCTCTCGGAACGTCCCTCCTCCTGACATCAGAAGGTGTATTTAGACTTCAGGACCATTTGTCACTCAGAGATATACACGCTCTGAGAAAACCTGGGTAAAAATACCCGTTCAAACCTCCTCCGTTCCTGTGTTTCTCCCCCCGGGCTCCACAGCAGCCTGGGCCCAGCCTGCCGCTCCACCACGACAGCCTGTGGCCTGACAGGAAGCAGGGGAATGGCATAGCAGAAGTATAGAGGTGCTCTGTCTTTCTGCCGAACCTCATACCACTGCCTGGCAGGATAATGACCGTGTTTCTGTTCTCCTGAGACGCTGTTTAACACCCTCGCTCTCCTGGGGTCGTCCTGGGAGGACTGGCCCTGTTCTTGGTACCTGGGTCTCGCTGACCGTGTAGGCTAGCCAGGAGTGTAGCCTGATATCTGACCCCTGCAGGACATGCTCTCACGTTACCTTGGACAGGAACACCTTAGGGTCCAGTCTTGCATGTTAACCTTTGACCTGCAGGGCTTGGCACGTAGGCTAGCCAGCAGCTAAGTCTGACCCCCCCCTGACCTCCATTGCTATATGTGGTGTAGTGTGATATGATGGTATATTGATGCGGTGTGTTGACATGCCGGGTGTAGTCAGCGTGTGTGTGTTCTCTGTGCAGGGCTCCAGAGATCATCCTGGGTCTGCCGTTCTGTGAGGCCATAGACATGTGGTCCCTGGGCTGTGTGATCGCTGAGCTGTTCCTGGGCTGGCCCCTCTACCCTGGAGCCCTGGAGTACGACCAGGTAACCTCTCTCTTTCCTCCCTCTCCTCACCTCCCCCTCTCCTCACCTCCCTCTCTCCTCACCTCCTCCCTCTCCTTCCTTCCTCCCTCACTCTTCGGTTGTGTCCTCCTCTTCCTCCTCTTGTATCAGTCCTCTTCTCCAGCTGAATGCTCTCCTCTCCTGCTGTGTTCCTCCTACTCTCTCTGTTCCCAGGCTGAGTCACCATCCGCTTTGACTCATCTCCTCTTCTCTCCTCCCTTATCCCCCCCCCCCTTCACCTCTCCTCTCTCCTCCCCCCTCATTCCCTCCTCTTCTCTCCTCCCTTATACCCCCCATTCACCTCTCCTCTCTCTCCTCCCCCCTCATTCCCTCCTCTTCTCTCCTCCCTTATCCCCCCCCTTCACCTCTCCTCTCTCTCCTCCCCCCTCATTCTTTCCACTTCTCTCCTACATTCTACTCTCTTCTCCCTCCTCCTCCCTTTGCTCTCCCTCCTCCCTAATTCTCCTCTCGTATTTGAGTAAGTTAGTTAAACACTATAATATCACAGGTTATTTACACTAATAAGCATTCTTATGTTTCCTTGTGTGTTAGGTGTTATAATAAGGTGTTATAATAAGGGTGTAGTAATCACAGGGAAAATAGGATGGTGTGGAATAGTGAGTAGAGAGAGGCAGGAGGAGGGCTCCAGAGAGAGGGAGAGGAAGGAGAGTGATGTGCAGGGTGGGGCGGAGGTGATGGGCGGGGTGGGGCGGAGGTGATGGGCGGGGCGGCGCGGAGGTGATGGGCGGGGTGGGGCGGAGGTGATGGGCGGGGTGGGGCGGAGGTGATGGGCAGGGTGGGGCGGAGGTGATGGGCAGGGTGGGGCGGAGGTGATGGGCAGGGTGGGGCGGAGGTGATGGGCAGGGTGGGGCGGAGCTGATGGGCAGGGTGGGGCGGAGGTGATGGGCAGGGTGGGGCGGAGCTGATGGCAGGGCTGGCGGAGGTGATGGATGTGGCTGCCCAGGGTAAGACAGAGAGAGACAGAGACAGAGCGACAGAGACAGACTACAGATAAACAGCAAGTGATGGAGTCTTTCCACCTATTCATGAAGTCTTGAGACATTCAAACAGAGAGGGCTTTTTAATTGGTTTGAAGTGATATTCAGCTCCTGAATTTGCAGAGCTCTCTACCCCACACACACACACACACACACACACTCCTGCTCTTAGGGTGGGTTTGGGTTTATGTGGTTATATATGACCTCCCCCCCCCCCCCCCGGCCCCTAGGTGTGGTGACGGGGGCCAGGGGGCGGGGCTTAGTCACCCCACCTTCCCTCACTCCCCTAGATAGGGTCTGTTCCACACCACACAGCACAAAGTATTTATACTCCTCCTACCCTCAGACCCTCAGTCACTAAGGCAGGCTGGTGGCTCGCCTTTATCTTTCCCCTATCAACATCTGTGTGTGTGTGTGTGTGATTGTCTTTGAAACATCTTTGGCACCAGTCCAGATTCTGTTATCAAGGACTGATTGCTGCAAGGATCTCGGGAATGTCCCCAGGTTGCACCTCCCTCTCTCTCTCCCTCCCTCTCTCCCCCCTCCTGGCGTAACTCTTGCATGGTTATGAGGGAGGTTGGCATCATCAGAGCAGTGGTTTGTCTCCCAGCGCTGCAGCAACATGCCTTCTGGAAAACATGTGGGTTCCCCCAAACACACGAACATCATGTCTATGCACGTACACACACTCACCTTTGCGCATGCTTGCTGTCTTAGTTGTCATCCGCAGTGTGCGGTAATGTGCCACCACACCGTCACCTTAGTGACATTCATCAGAGCCCTGGATGGAGGAAGAGAGGGGAGAGGAGGAGAGGAGAGGGAGGCGAGGAGAGCTGCCCATGATTGATTACAACCTACTAATGACCTCCAGTCCCCTACACCAGGAGGGAGAGAGGGAGGAGGGAGAGAGGGAGGAGGGAGAGAGGGAGAGAGGGAGAGAGGGAGGAGGGAGGGAGGGAGGAGGGAGGGAGGGAGAGTTGAGAGGGGAGGAGGGAGGGAGGGAGAGAGAGAGAGAGAGAGAGAGAGAGAGAGAGAGAGAGAGAGAGAGAGAGAGAGAGAGGGGGGGGGAGGAGGGAGGGAGAGTTGAGAGGGAGGGATAGAGGGATAGAGGGATAGAGGGAGAGAGGGAGAGAGGGAGGGAGGGAGGGAGGGAGGGAGGGAGGGAGGGAGGGAGAGAGGGAGGGAGGGAGGGAGGGAGGGAGGGAGGGAGGGAGGGAGAGAGGGAGGGAGGGAGAGAGGGAGGGAGGCGTGTCTCATGAAGAAGAGCTGATTTAAGGCTGCCGGGAGGAATGCGTCAGGATATTAATGATCATGTCCGACCTCATGGCAGCAAGATGAGATTAGCTCTGTGATGCCTTCAGAATGGCAATGAATATACTCATCCCTACCTAGCCTCCCACACACTGGTGCCACACACACACACACACAGGACTGTAGATGGAGCAACGTGTGGGCTCCAAAGATAACACACACACACACACATGCACTCAGAAGGATGTTTACTGTGACCTCTGACCTCTCCTGGCTGTGTGTGTCCTCTGCTCATCGGCAGACAGCTCAGATGTTTCTCATAGTCCTCCTCTGTGTCCTGGATCTGTCTCGCTCGCTCTTCCCTCTCTCCTCACCCCTCCTCTCCCCTCTCCTCTCCCCTCTCCTCACCCCTCTCCCCTCCTCTCCCCTCTCCTCCTTGCCCCTCGTGTCTCCTCTGCTCGTCTCCTTAATCCATGTGATGTGGGAAAGAGACAGGGAGAGAGACAGGGAGAGAGACAGGGAGAGAGACAGGGAGAGACAGACACGTGTATCTTCTTGTGGGTCTGTCTCATGGTATCTGTCCCAGTCAGGGTGTTTCCATTCTGTGCCGGGTCCTGGGTGCAGTCTTTCCCCCTGGGTCTTAAAGGGAGTGGGGTGTGTGCCAGGCCTGTGGACAGGAGGGTTAACAAGTCAGCGCTGTGTTGTTGGAAGCCAAGCTGTTAATCCAGACGTTGTTTGCATAAGAAAGCTGGTCAACAGTGAACCAGACCTCTACCACGGCCTCTACTGCAGCCTCACACACGGCCTCTAATGCAGCCACACACACAGCCTCTACTGCAGCCTCACACACGGCCTCTACTGCAGCCTCACACACAGCCTCTACTGCAGCCTCACACACGGCCTCTAATGCAGCCTCACACACGGCCTCTACTGCAGCCACACACACGGCCTCTACTGCAGCCACACACACGGCCTCTACTGCAGCCTCACACACGGCCTCTACTGCAGCCACACACACGGCCTCTACTGCAGCCACACACACGGCCTCTAATGCAGCCTCACACACGGCCTCTAATGCAGCCTCACACACGGCCTCTACTGCAGCCACACACACGGCCTCTAATGCAGCCTCACACACGGCCTCTAATGCAGCCTCACACACGGCCTCTACTGCAGCCACACACACAGCCCCTACAAGGCTAGTTAGGAAAGCCCCTGTCCAGGGCCAAGGAGATCATAGTTCCCTTCGCATGTCTCCCTCCACCTCCCCATCTCCCCCCCTCCCCCCCCCCCAGTACCACTCAGCCTCTAATGGATGTTTTCTCTTACACCTCTATGTGACTGACGTCAGACACGCCTCTCTCTCCTCTGCCTCTCGCCTGCCTCTCTCCCCCCTCCTCTCCTGCCTCCTCTCTTGTAAACCTGATCCAGTTATTATCTCTCTCAGAACAGCTGACACACACACACACACACACACACGTACACACACACACAGCTTGGCACACGTTATGTGACTGTAGAGGCCCTGACCCTCTCACACACACACACACACACACACCAAGCATGCGCTGTCACACACACCCACTCACACACTCAAAACAAATGCATCCAGTCACACATCAGTGCTACAGATGGGATTTACCGCCCTCACTTTGGTAACAACCATCTCCAAGGTCATGTGACACACACACTGCACCCACACCAAACACACTCTCACACACACACAGACAGTCAGCTGTGGAGTGCTGTTGAAGCTGGGTTGTTGGTGTGGCTGTGGGAGGGGCAGGTCATTCACAGAACTGACCCCTGACCCCTGACCTGGATGTGAAGACTGAACGCTGTTATGTTCACATTACAGTGTTCTTCTTACCTCAACACCTGTCAACACAAAATGACACATTCTTCCTTCCACCCCTCCCTCCCTCCACCCCTCCCCTCCCTCCACCCCTCCCCTCCCTCCACCCCTCCCCTCCCTCCACCCCTCCCTCCACCACTCCCTCCATCCCTCCCTCCACCCTCCCTCCACCCCTCCCTCCCTCCACCCCTCCCTCCACCCCTCCTTCCACCCCTCCCTCCCTCCACCCCTCCCTCCACCCCTCCCTCCAGATCCGCTACATCTCCCAGACGCAGGGTTTACCGGGGGAGCACCTGCTGAATGTGGGGACAAAAACATCTCGCTTCTTCTGCAGAGAGTCTGACTCCCCCTACGCAGCATGGAGACTGAAGGTACACACACACACCACACACACACACCCAGAAACACCCCACCATCAGACTCACCACTCCTCACAATCACACACACACACACACACACACACACACACACACAAGGCTAAAACACTCCCTCTGCTGACCTTTGATCCCAAACCCCCCTTTAGATACACACTGATGTTGAAAAGCGTCTGCGTGCCTCATATAGTCCCCCCTGCACACACTGACATCCTGTCCGAACCCTCCCAAACACAGCTCCTAAACTGCCCTCTCTCACCTACCCTCTTCACAAACACACCTCCATGAGCTGACCCATCTTGCCACAGATTAAAACCTGGTTTGCTAATTAAAGGAACTGATTTCTCGACCATAATGACAGACAATCTGTCGAGAGCAGGCTGTCAACAGAGCTGAATACAGGTTGTGCTCCTCCCGTAGAGATCAGTGAGAATCTGAGTTTTAGTGTACGTGTTCCGTGTTTTGTGTTGTCTAACTGTGTCTCCTGCAGTCCACAGACAGCCACGAGACCGAGACAGGGATGAAATCCAAGGAGGCCAGGAAGTACATCTTCAGCTGTTTGGATGACATAGCGCACGTAAGTCCACAACACAGGAAGTACATCTTCAGCTGTTTGGATGACATAGCGCACGTAAGTCCACAACACAGGAAGTACATCTTCAGCTGTTTGGATGACATAGCGCACGTAAGTCCACAACACAGGAAGTACATCTTCAGCTGTTTGGATGACATAGCGCACGTAAGTCCACCACACAGGAAGTACATCTTCAACGGTTTGGAGGACAGGAAGTGAGCAATTTCCCACAGGAAGTGCTTGCCTCATTCTATCTTCGAAGTTATGAATGCAGACCCAAGAGGTTACCGGTTCAAATCCTTCCCTGTGTGTCGCTTTTGACAAAAGCCAAGTGAGGACGTTACTTTATAACATTAACCTGACAGGAAGTGGACTGTCAGGTGGTTGCAGGATATAGAGCACCTGGTGGGAGACAGGAAGTGAGTGTTCAGCGGTAGTAGTGATGGCGTCATGCCGACCGCGTATCGTTACCGGGGAGGAAAAACCACGAGACTCGTCGTCAGACGCAGAGACCGACGAGATGCTTTTGAATAATTTTTTCTCCCTGTTCGTTGTTGAAACAGTCACAGGAAGTTCCTTAGCAGACAGATGGCTGGATGTTCCCTCCCTGTTGCCAAGCAGAACAGAGGGAAGCTGGAGAAATGAGGGTGGTGATTCATGAGAGAAAAAACTCAGTTTTTCAAAATGTTAACCTTTTGATAAACGCCTCCGCTATGGTTTTAGCTGAGGCCTCAATGAATCCGTTCTCAAATGGTACTTACCCTCACATCCGTACAAGGAATAAAGTTTTAAAGTTCAGTGTGTGTTATGTGGCTGGCTGAGTGTGTTATGTGGCTGTGTGGGTGTTTATGTGGATGTCTGCTTGTGTACGTGTGTGTGTGTATCGACACACACTTAGCAGTGATTCCGTGTGTCCTTTCCCAGGTGAATTTGGTGCTGAACCTTGAAGGTAATGACCAGCTTGCGGAGAAGGGTGACCGCGGGGAGTTTGTGAGCCTGCTGAAGAGGATGCTGATGATCGACGCCGAGCAGAGGATCGTCCCTGCAGACGTCCTCAGTCACCCGTTTGTCACCATGCAGCACCTGCTCGACTTCCCCCATAGCAACCAGTGAGTCTGCTGTTCCCATTGGCTTGCACAGGAAAACAGCCACCAGAATACCAGTCGTATTGATTGAATAGATTTTCCGGATTGGATTTGATCTCCCTTCCCCTCATCCCTCTCTTGTCACCCTTGGCCTTTTCCTCCCCCTCCCCTCTCATCCCTCCCCTCTCCTCCTCCCCTCTCCTCCTCCCCTTTCCTCCCCTCCCCTTTCCTCCCCTCCCCTTTCCTCCCCTCTCCTCCCCTCCCCTCCCCTCTCCTCCCCTTTCCTCCCCTTTCCTCCCCTTTCCTCCCCCTCAGGGTTAAATCATGTTTCCACATCATGGATGTGTGTCGCTCTCGTCCTGGTGTCTATGACTCTGTGAACCGGAACAAAGCCCCGTTCCTCCGCCCGGTGACCTCCGCCGCCACCCTGACGGGGCCCTTCAGCAAGATGGCCGGCGTCCACACACAGGTCAGCCTCCGTGTCACTTCCTGTCTGCTGAGGCGTCCACACACAGGTCAGCCTCTGTGTCACTTCCTGTCTGCTGAGCAGGAAGCAGGAAGGACTCTGGATTGACTACACAGCTAGACTTCTATGTGTTGGGTGGATGGATACAGTAGTCTGCTGTAGTATACAGAGCGCCTATACTGCAGTTGTATATGACATGTATAAATATTAGAAACTGTGTGTATGCACAACTAGTCTTGCATTTCCTGTCTGTATAAAGATCCCCCCACACACGTACACACACGCGTGCACAGAGACACACACTGAGACACACACTGAGACACACACTGAGACACACACTGAGACACACACTGAGACACACACACAGAGACACACACACAGAGACACACACACAGAGACACACACACAGAGACACACACACAGAGACACACACACAGAGACACACACACAGAGACACACACACAGACACACACACACACACACACACACACGTACACAGACACGCACCCGCCGTTCTGCATGTCAGCCGGTTGCGTCTCTCCCCCGTTTCCACGGCAACCGGGCGACGTCACGGCAACGACGCAAGTGTGTCTCGTTGCCTAGGGAAACGGATGAGTTGACCCTCTTAAACGACAGATCTGATCGTGTTACAGAGATGGGTTAGTGTTGGGGGGGGAAAGGGGGGGGGGAGACGGGGGGAGAGAGAGACAGGGAGACAGGGTGAGACAGGGAGAGAGAGTGAGACAGGGAGAGAGAGGGAGGGAGGGAGAGAGAGGGAGAGAGAGAGAGAAATCCACTCACATTTCAGTTTGCTGCCGTTAGTTAACATCCTTCCTCTTCCAAGAGGAGAGAGAGAACCCAGAACAGTGTTCAGGCCTCTCTGAGTGAGGGGTCTGGCTAGCTGCTCTGTGTGTTGAGGGGTCTGGCTAGCTGCTGTGTGTGTTGAGGGGTCTGGCTAGCTGCTCTGTGTGTTGAGGGGTCTGGCTAGCTGCTCTGTGTGTTGAGGGGTCTGGCTAGCTGCTCTGTGTGTTGAGGGGTCTGGCTAGCTGCTGTGTGTGTTGAGGGGTCTGGCTAGCTGCTCTGTGTGTTGAGGGGTCTGGCTAGCTGCTCTGTGTGTTGAGGGGTCTGGCTAGCTGCTCTTTGTGTTGAGGGGTCTGGCTAGCTGCTCTGTGTGTTGAGGGGTCTGGCTAGCTGCTGTGTGTGTTGAGGGGTCTGGCTAGCTGCTCTGTGTGTTGAGGGGTCTGGCTAGCTGCTCTGTGTGTTGAGGGGTCTGGCTAGCTGCTGTGACTAGGGGGAAGCTTTGTTGGCCTACTTCCTGTTTTACAACTCCTGTGATCGTTGCCAGGTCACACCGGGGTGCCCTCTGACCCCAGGTCCACGCTGCCCTCTTTGTTAAATCCTGGTGTGTGTGTGTCAGGAAGGGCGCCGTCTGGTGGAGCTCTGGTGTTACTGCGGACGTTTGTTTTCTGGTTTCAAAGTAATTAGAGGCGGTTTTGACCTCGACAAGGTGTAAGTGGAGCTGAGTGTTTCCAGATACTCACTTCCACTCTCCGCTCCCCCCCCCAGGCTCTAGCCCCCTCCGCCCCCTCCGTGATGCATCCTGGGATACCTCTGCAGACAGGAAGTGGCCAGTTTGGGTGCAACGAGTCGTTCCCGCAGGCTCTTATCCTGTGCCCCCCCCTCCAGGGTAAGAACTGACACTCCACCCCTCATGATGAAGTGTCCTCTCCACCCAGTGCTGCGTCCAGCCGCCAGCCAGGAATGATGGGCTTCCTCCCTCCCCCCTCCCTCCCTCCCTCACCCCTCCCTCCCTCCCTCACCCCTCCCTCCCTCCCTCACCCCTCCCTCCCTCACCCCTTCTCTCTCTAGGGATCCCCAGCAGTGTGGCCAAGCCGACTGGCTATTCTGTCCGCATGGAGACGGCTGTTCCCCTGGTAACCCAGGCCCCGCCCATCCAGCCCCTGCAGATCAGAGCCGGGGTCATTACACAGGTGAGGCGAGGGGGAAGAGGAGAGGGAAAGGAGGGAGGGAGAGATGGAGAGAGAAAGATGGGGAAGAAGGAGGAGAGAGAGAGAGAGGGAACCATTGCTGTACAGCTCCAGTAGAAGCTTACCTTCCCTGACATGATCAGCCAATAACACAGAGAGAGTGGTTCTAATGATATATATCATCCACGTGCTGTTTGTTGCTTAATGATAAGCCCTGCCCCTGTTTGCTCTGGCCCCTCCCCCTCAGCAGGCCTGGTCCAATCGGGCGCAGCAGATCCTGGTTCCTGCCTGGCAGCAGGTGACCCCCGTGGCCCCTCCCACCACGCTGGCGTCCGACTCTACTGCCCCCCAGAGGCTGGGAGACTGGGGGTGAGGATGGAGGGACCTGTCTGTCTGTGTCTGTCTGTCTGTCTGTGTCTGTCTGTAGATGTCTGTCTGTCTGTAGATGTGTCTGTCTGTGTATATATGTGTCTGTCTGTCTGTGTCTGTCTGTAGATGTGTCTGTCTGTGTCTGTCTGTAGATGTCTGTCTGTCTGTAGATGTGTCTGTCTGTCTGTAGATGTTTGTCTGTGTCTGTCTGTCTGTAGATGTGTCTGTCTGTCTGTCTGTATCTGTCTGTCTGTGTGTATGTAGATGTCTGCCTGTCTGTGTGTGTGTAGATGTGTCTGCCTGTCTGTGTGTGTGTGTGTGTGTGTGTGTGTGTGTGTGCATGTATGTGCACTTCTGTCTGTGTATAAAAAGGCTGACTTTTAATGACACTTGCATGACATCTTTACGTTGTATTCATTTAGCAGACGCTTTAAATCCAGACTTGGTTCGTAGCTAGACCTTGGGTGTCAGTATTCAGTCTGCAGTGGACTGAATACTGACTGGTGCTTTTGGACACAGTCTGGTGGGTCACAACAGAACCAGTTCAGGTTTCCAACAATTTTTCCACCTAAATGATGTTGCCATGGACTCTCTGTTGCCATGGACTCTCTGTTGCCATGGACTGTGTTGCTATGGACTGGTCTCTGCTGCGTATTGATGACTCATGTCCTCGAGTGAGTGAGATCACAGCATATTATGTCACTAATGCTGGAACTGTGTCTGTGTGTGTGTGTGTCTGTGACTGGCTGAGTTAAAGCAATTTTACTGCAGTTCAACAGGTCGTAGGTTTGAATCCCCCCACCAACACCTTCATTTCACTTTTGGTCAAAGCATCTGCTAAATGAACCCGCAACTATTATTGATAACGATGATCATCGTTGGTTCATCTCACACTCTGGCCTGTCGTTGCAGGAAAGTGCGTCCCCATGGCAACCATTACAACTCCATGATGCCCCACCCCCAGAGGCTCATCACCAACCAGATGACCATGTCCGCCCACCAGCCAATCAGCATAGGCATCGCTCACGTAGTGTGGCCACAGCCTGCTGCCAACAAGAGAAACAAGCCCTGCGCCACCAGGTACACACACACACACACACACACACACACAAACACACAAACAACATCCATACACACACACACACACACAACATCCATACACACACACACTGCTAACCCCTTACCGTGGTGTCTCTCCAGGTCCAACACCTTCTCCCTCCCCACCAACGCCCCCAGCTCGACCTGCCCCTCCCCCAAGATGGCCGACGCCCCCCAGAACCTGCAGGAGGCGGGGCCGGGGGCGCAGCCTGTCTCTGGGGAGGCGGTGCCGGAGGCGGAGCCTAGCTGCTGTAAGGCGGAGGCTGAGTCTGGGAGAATGTCATCGTCTCAGCAGCAGCGGCCGACCCTGACGACCTCTGACCCCTGCAGCCCTGCCGCCAGCATCATCAGCATCAGCAGCGAGGAGGAGGAGGAGGAGGAGGAGGAAGGCTCACAGAGACACTTACTGGAGTGAGTGGAAACTAGCGTCCTGTAACAAGCTGAACCTTGTCTGGGGCACCGCTGGCCCGAGACTCATCTGGTCACTTCTCTCCTCTGTTTCCTCCCGTGTGTGTTGTGTGGTGTGTGTGTGTGCGTGCGTGTGCAGGTGTAAGGGCAGTGTGGAGTGTGAGGCGTGTCAGAGCACCGTGAGCATGGAGAGAGTGTGTTCTCTCAGCAGCCCAGACAGCACGCTCAGCACCAGCTCCTCTACCTCCACACAGTCCCACAGCTCCCCCTGCAAGCAGCCCAACAGGTACACACACACACACACACACACAGTCCCACAGCTTCCCCTGCAAACACCCCAAAAGGTACACACACACACCCTCACTCACATTGCTTCATCCTCACCTCTGGGTGTGATTGCTCTGGTCTGGTCCCCATCCTCACCTCTGGGTGTGATTGCTCTGGTCTGGTCCCCATCCTCACCTCTGGGTGTGATTGCTCTGGTCTGGTCCCCATCCTCACCTCTGGGTGTGATTGCTCTGGTCCCCAGCATGTCTGATGACGAGCAGGAGAGCGGCTCCCCGGCCTCCGACTCGTCCGGCCGCGGCCGCGCCAGCCCCTTCGTCCCGCGCCGCTACGTCTCCAACGGCAACCAGGCCGGCGAGCCGCGGGTGGCGTGCGTCGCCCCGGTGACGGAGGGCAGCAGGCCGGTCGTCAGGACAATGGTGGTGCCGCCCATGAGGAACAACAACCCCAGAGACACGCTGGGGAACACGGGTGAGACGCGCTCTGAACACACACACACGCGCTCTCTGAACACACACTGAACGCAAACACACACTGAACACACACACACTAGGGCTAGGCGATATATCGAATATTGGCGATAATATCGCAATCATTTTGATGATAATGTAAAATTTGAAAATACTGTGAATAAAAAATAAAAAAACACACTCAAACTCTGACAGTGTGACACACGGAATAGACGTTGTCCCCCAACACACACACACATCCAGAACAAACATACCAGTACACAAACATAAAGTACACGACTCCCCCCCCCCCGTGTGAGAGAGGCGAGGGTGTGAGGTCACTTCCTGTGCTGCTGTGTCCCCCAGAGCCTGGTTCCCGGGGCCAGACCCCCCCTCCTGCCGCCCCAGGGGCCCGCAGGTGACTATCATACCAGCAGCTGAGCTCTGGATGGTGTTTGTTTTCTCTCTCCTCTCCTCCACCCAGTGGGCCCACTGGCTCCTCCCTGCTGTGGAGAGCCTGGCTTCCACCTGGGGGCTCCTGTGTGGGGGCCCCTGTGTGGGGGGCCCCTGTGTGGGGGCCCCTGTGTGGGGGGCCCCTGTGTGGGGGCTCCTGTGTGGGGGCTCCTGTGTGGGGGGCTCCTGTGTGGGGGGCTCCTGTGTGGGGGGCTCCTGTGTGGGGGCTCCTGTGTGGGGGGCTCCTGTGTGGGGGGCCCCTGTGTGGGGGCTCCTGTGTGGGGGGCTCCTGTGTGGGGGGCTCCTGTGTGGGGGGCTCCTGTGTGGGGGGCTCCTGTGTGGGGGCTCCTGTGTGGGGGGCTCCTGTGTGGGGGGCTCCTGTGTGGGGGCCCTTGTGTGGGGGCTCCTGTGTGTGGGGGCTCCTGTGTGGGGGCCCCTGTGTGGGGGCTCCTGTGTGGGGGCCCTTGTGTGGGGGCCCTTGTGTGGGGGGCCCTTGTGTGGGGGGCCCTTGTGTGGGGGCCCCTGTGTGGGGGCTCCTGTGTGGGGGCCCCTGTGTGGGGGCTCCTGTGTGGGGGGCCCCTGTGTGGGTTGTGTGAAGCGCCCAGGACAGGCCTCCTTTGACACTCCACACACATTCAGAGACATGCATGGCAACCAGGGAAACGAACACCCCATCAGGGGGGAATACATTTGTGTACATTTGAATTTATTTAGAGCAATTTTCTGTGTACGTAAATGATGTGTTTTTGCCTGGCTGCCATGAGAGGTGTGTCATGTCTAGAAGGTGTGTGTGTGGGGTGTTGCAGAGAACTCACTCTTCATCACCGGTGTGGTCATCAGGACAGTCACATCCTCCCTCCCTCCTCCCCCTCTCTCCCCCTCCCCCTCTGCCTGCCTCCCTCCCCCCTTCCCTCCCCCCTCCCTGGTTTTAATAGGTCACTCCCAACTCTCTGTCTCGGATCACCTTTCATGTTCGAGGCATTCCCTCCACACCCCCACACCCCCTCCCCCCTCCCCCCTCACCACCCCCCCTCCTCCATCATAAAAGGCTGCAGCTCTATTTTAGTGCTAGCGAGGGTATTTATAACCAAGGTTGTGACCCCCCCTCCTCCTCTTCCACTATAAATAGGAATGAGCCTCTCCGTCTCCTGCAGTGTGTGTGTGTGTGTGTGTGTGTGTGTGTGTGTGTGTGACGTCAGGTAGCTGAGCTAGAATAACATCCTCTCACCTTTTTCATCTCTCTCCCCACTCACTCTCTCCTCTCTCTCCTCTCTCCTCTCCTCTCTCCTTCTCTCTCCCCACTCTCTCTCTCCTCTATCTCTCCTTCTCTCTCCCCACTCTCTCCCCACTCTCTCTCCTCTCTCTCTCCAGTGTTAGAGTCTTCTTGCCAGTTCAAAGGTCGAGGTGTTCCTGGGCGGCAGCAGCTCCACCCCACCCCGCTGCTCAGCCGTCCTCAGAAGATCACCGCCTTCCAGCCCCAGCAGCAGCCCCTGGGCTTTGGACAGGTCAGCACACACACACACAACATATAACACACACACAACACATAAAACACACAACACATAACACACAACACATAACACACACACAACACATAACACACACACAACACATTCACACTCACATAACACATTGCACACACACTCAAACGTACACACGCACACTCACTCACACGTAAACGCGCACACACAAGCAAACAAAGGCACACACACACATTGCACATCATGGTCCTGAGTTTCTAACATGCCCCCCCCCCCCAGGTCCCTCACTTCACCACCTGCCACCAGGACTGGAACAGCAACTACGGCCGCCGGCCCCAGGCCTACATCCCCCCCACCCTGCATGGGCACCCCTTCACCCTGCCCCACGGCAGCCCCAGCCACACCACCGGCCCCCACCCCCACCTGGGGGGCCACCCCCCGCCCACCCTGCTCTCCTACCCCCCCCCTGGGCCCCTGGTCCCGGCCCCGCCCATGGCCCACCTCCTGGCCTCCCCTGGGTCCTCACACGCCCTCCTGCAGCCCGCCTACAGCATCTCCCACCCTGCCGCCCTGGTGCACCAGGTCACGGTGGGCATCAACCCCCAGCTGCTGCCCTCGCCCACCCTGCACCCCCAGGGCCCGTTCAAGCCCCTCTACCCCCCGCACTCCTTCATTGCCAGCTTCCCTCTCAGTCCCACCAAAATCAACCAGTACCCCTATATCTGATCTCCGGGTGTCTGGTCTGGAGGGACACGCCCCCAGGGTACCCCTGTTCTCTCTGGGGGGCCTGGGGGGTGGGGGCCCCCCTCTACGAACATGCTGGCAACAACAACAACAACATGGTCCTCCTCTCTGAAGCCATGGCACAACCACAAAGAAAGCAAACTATTTTTTTGAATCATGTAGACTTGGGTGCAATTGAACTCTGAGCTTTAAAAATGAGTTTGGGCGGGAGGGGGAGGGGGGTGGTGGGAAAAGAAGTATGAAGGGAAGAAGGAAGGAAGGAAGAGAGGAAAGAAAGGAGGAAAAAAGAATGAATGAATGAACGTGTAGACGGAAATGAAACAAAACAAACAAACTCACACTCGATGTGTTTTGCACATTTGATATTGGATCTTACACAGATACACCCTCCTCAAAAACAGATGGACGGGGGGGGGGGAGGGAGTGAGGAAGGGTGGGGGGGGCAGTAGAGCAGTCAGACTCCAGAGCCCCTCTCTCGATGAGCCCAGATATTTTTCTATTGCCTTCTAACATGTGTGAGACCCATCCGTATTGGTGAAGCCGTCCCCGTCCAGCCCTCGACCAGCAGGTCAACACGTCGTCTCTCGTGTGTCGTACAGCGTTTGAAGTATTTGTACATCTTTTCCATGTCTTTGGTGTTTGCAACGTTGAGTCCATTTAGAGCGATCATAGCTAGGGGTGTTCCTCACGCATGTTCCTGCATGAGCAGAGAAACGTGACCGGGCGGTCACGTGACCGGGCGGTCACGTAACCGGGCGGTCAGTGACCGTTCGTGTCGCCAGACTCTGTGTCGCATAACTGTCCCTCAGCCATAGTGCCTTATATATTTGAGGTTGTTAATGTTACTACTTATATATGAACATGAATATATTAATGTACTGGACTGCAGCACTTGAAATTCCAATCAGTCAATGCATCCTGTGCGGAAAGAGAGACGATGCGCACTGGGAAGTGTCCATGCATAGCCTGCATGGACATGTTGTATTGCGGATAGCGGTGCTTACCCTCTTTGGATTTGGTGTGTGTTTTAGCGTGTAGTGAGTACCTTTTCTGTTCCCAAGGGAACGGCATGCTTTGCTGTAGCGAATGCTCACTGTTCCGTTTTTTTAAACGTCTTGTTTCAGTTGGTTAGGTTCGGTCCTCCCTCTCTGAATGAACTAGTGTACAAAGAGCAAGCATTGAATAGTGCTTAGTATTTGATAATCAATTTCTATTTAGTCAAACTCTTACTACTAACAGTATTTGTACTGTTTGATGAAACTGCAATACAATCTAAATAGTTGTTGTTTTGGGGTAATTTTTTGTTGTCTTTTTTGCTTTTTTGTCTTATTTTTTTCGACTGTTAAGGTGTTTTTTGCGTTTTGATTGAGTTTTAAAAAACTAGATGTTTAGAAGTTTGGTGGGCATGGCTTTGACTAGGTGAGGACAAAAATGCAAATTAATTCATGGTATGGATTCTACATAGGCTGAGGAGACCATGCAGTATTTGATATAAACACACACGTATATATATGAATATATATTCTAGATCTTGTCTATTTAGTGCAGACGCTTAATACGGTGTGAGTTAATTGTGTGCAATTCTCTCATTTATGCATGTGTGACGAAGTTAACTTTTTCCCTTTACATTATCCCATTTGTTTAAAGCTTATTGGTGTCGACTGCTTATTTTATACATTCCGTCAGGGAGAATATATATATATGCTGTGTGCGTTTTGTTTCAGTTTTTGCCAGTTCTGTGCGTAAGATTTTGTCTTTACTTTCAAATGAAGTTTCTTGTGCAGCACCAAAGACTGTAATTCATTTCCTGAGGAAAGTCTGGGCTCAGGATATAAAGGGTGAGACAATGGCGTCACCACAACGCGGAAGTTGGGATTTCATGGGACCAGTGGTGACTCGTCACCTAGCAACAGAACCCTAAATTAGCTCAAGGCTAACTGTCGTAGCCGCAACTAAAGTATGCAAATGATTAAGTCACCACACAATTTATTAAAATGCCTGAGTGAAATTCTACATAATAACCTGCTGTATGACGTACATCCACTTTTAAGCCAAATTTAGGAAGTCTTGCCTTTCATGCATTTAGTTAGCCAAAGCTGGCCCATGTTGCCGGTGTCCATGAGGAACCTAACTTCGCTAAAGTTTCACTCATGGACCGTAATAGACGTGTCTCATCCTTTATAAATTGATCCTAGAGCAAGGTAGCTATTCTGCTTGCAAAGCCTCATGAATACTGTAGCCTAGTCGTAGAAATGAGGTTCAATAAAAAATATGGTAATCGAAAAAAAAAAGACAAATGGCTGAGGTAATGTCTAGCTTTTCGGGCAATTAATAAGTCGTATCATTTTTCTTGAATGTATCATAGATAAGCTGCTATATATGATGATTGCCACTTCAATAGCTGTGAAATTAGGTGATTTCTTATTTCAAACCCATAGCGTTCTTATTTTTGTATAGGTCCCTAATTATCTGAAATAGAAGTGGTTTTGATTTTAGTGTTCAGCTTCCATGTTCGGAGTGTCATTGTAACTACTGTATTGCTGATAATGAACGTTAGTTGCGTTCGTTACGTTTGGGTGTGTGTGTGTTTTGCATCAGTATTTTACCTTTATTAACCTTTTTCGGGCTCATCACTGCATATAAATGGATGTATCGATGTAACTTAATTTTTGTATGTTTTCATATTGGCGTTTTGTAGTCATGTAAAGCTATAGCTTGCAGGATTGATTTAAAGTTTCTTTTTTTCATTATGGTAATTCAGTATACCGTATGCTAACAGAAATATCTTATATGTAGAACAGGAGCTGTATGCGATGACAGGATATGTATTCAATGTGTGTTAAGAAATGCTTCTGTGACAGGTTTCCCCAGATACCGCACCACTAAGCACTTCTGGCTGGTGGACCTTCCCCCCCCTTTCCTGTCAACACGTGTCTGACATAGCCTAGTTTAATCAAAGATATTGGTTCGAAAAACAAAATGTTTTATCACTTCTGACTTGTGATTTTCCTTCATCTAAAAATTATTGATTTGGATCTTTTTCTCAAAACTATCTACTCAGGGTTATGCCCGCGTGTGTGTGGCCCTGCGTCAGAAAGAAATGAGAGAATCTGCCTTCTTTTCCTGTACGGATTTTCCCTGATTGTTATCTTGCTCCCTTTCATGCTTTTTTTTTACGTGGTGTTTGTCAATGTAATTCCACGGCCACTGGTTAGTGTTGCTTTATCGATGTTGAGACAGTGTAAACAGCACTGTGTTTGTGCCTTGGGAAGAAGACGGTCGAAGACGCATGAGTTGGGTAGAAAATCGGGAGGAGATGTCACTTTCCCCCTCCCTTTTCTGCTTTGGGTGAGGAGGAGGGGTGAAAGGTTGTTGAGAGGTCGGAGGCATGGGGATCTGACAGAAATCCACGTTGCAGGGCCAACAGTTCCAGCTAATGGATTCTTGACCAAAACTCCACCGAGGCTAAAAGATCTGAAGGGTTTAAGGGGGTTGGAGTCCATGACAGTGATTACTAGCCCCTCCATCCGCAGAGCCCTGACCGTGTAGAGCAAAGAGATGGTGGTTTTTAGATAGCCCGTTTTAGATACCCGCCACCAAAGTCACACACAACACATGTCCTTGCTCACAGATAAACCCAAGACACTGACACAAGGTCTTTGAGCGATATGACATTTCCGGATCCTCGCTAGTCACCCTACCTGAACAACTAATGCAATACTTTACATAGTGCATCACTAAGTGTTCTTAGATGTCCCCATGCTAGATTTTGTTACCTTGCATGTACACCTAAGTCAGTTTCACTTATCTGCCTACAAACACGGACATCAGTCTCCCTAGACTGTAAACAAACACCTTAAAAATGCGCACAGTGTCGTATATGGTGGCTTGACTGTGGACAGAAACGTCTGAGGACATGTTCCAGTATGTTCCCCTCATAGAAACCTTTACTGTCAAAGCTCGCCATTCGTAATATTATGGTTAGTCATCGCTCACGATCGGAGGGAGTCTTGTAGGGAAGCAGAATGTTATTGTACCGTGGTTGAGATGTTACTTGCCTTTTGTCAAAGAGCTCTGTTGAGATTATAGTGGCTATTCTTCAACCGTCCTGGTTAAGGTCGTTCGCATTTCAACACCAAAAAGTAGCTGGACAGCTGTTTGGTTTGACGGCTTTTTCTTTTCTTTTTTACCGTTATTTAGTGTTGACACTGATGTGGTTCGTCACACGAGACAGATGACGCGACAGCAACGAGGCATGAGCTTGGTAGATTCCAATGTTTCAAGTATGTGCTCCTGTAGTTAGCATGTGAAATGTAAACTGTGTTTCAATTCCTGTAATGGTATTCACCAGCAATGCGCCTGCACAAACTCTCCCACACTTAAACCACGATGGATGCAAAGGAAGAGGAATCTGTTAGACTGTTTATATGGCACGAATGACTGGCTGGATTCATGAATAACAGTTTGAGGATTCACAGTAACATTTATCTGATCTAAATAATAATAATATTAATAATAATACAGAACCAACACAGCAGTTTTGTGATTTTTAATAAAAAACCCTCTGCTGTTGTATTATCCTTTAGAGAAGTTTATTCAGGGTCTATGTATTAGTCCAGTGTGCTACTGTTTTTAAATCTTTAATCCGTGCTAGTTTTTTGGATTCGTTTTTGGTCACTTCTCAAATTTTGCGTTTTATCTTTCGGGTTTTCTGGTCGACTGTGTCAGTTTAAAGTTAATTCACGCTGCAAGTTATAGAATCATCTGTTTAGGTCGTTCATCGAACTTGATAATTAAAATCCGAACTGTTACTGTTTTAATACCTGTAGATTTTTTTGTGGCTTTGGCCCCCCCCCCCCTCCTCCTTCTTTCCTTTTTTGTTACATTTGCTTTTTGATTTTGATGCTACACTAGTTTGCCATGTAGCAATTGCACTGTGCAATATTTACAGTATGAGGACTGGGAAAACTAACTCTGGTTGTGACGTCTCTTTACAGTTTGCGATAGTGTCTCCTCTCTAGTTCTCAGTGATTTAGGTGTGACCAAGCCTTCTCTACTTAGTCACATTAAGCGGGTTTCCAGGTGACTCTTTTGGTGAGTGTCAAAATAAGACTTTATGGTGTATTATTGTCAAGATTCACTTTGAATTAAAAAAAAATCTATTGCTGCAGCCTTCTGACTTTTTCATTGTGTTCATGTTCAACGTGACAGATTTGTTTGTGTTTGGGTACAGCTTGGTGGTTAGAGCATTCAACTGCAGATCAAGAAGTCGAAGCTTTGAAACATGTACGTACATAAGTTCAATTGGATACAAGTGTCTGCTAAACAAATACATCATTTATATGATTGTTGTTATTATTATTAATTGGGATTAGTGGTCTGTGCTCTTGGCCTTTACTGCCACCTTGTGGAGCTGTATCGACATAGCATGAGCAAACGTCACCTTTGACCTTTTAAAGATGTTTAGCATTTTCCTCATAAAAAAATTATGCCAACCCTGTTAAAGACAAACCTTGTCATGCCTCAATAGTAAATGTATTCTGTTCCAAGAGAACAGGCCACACATAGCCATATGAGAACCAGCATGGTATTTAGGAATATTCTAATTTAGAGATATATTTACGGATAAAAGGGCCATCTGTGTTGCACTGCATCACTGTCACACTGATTGACTTGATACACAGGTAGACCATCAAGCAGGTATGCCTGTGATTTAAAGGTGAGATTCTTCACTGAAAAAAAGGTAACAAATAAACTTAAAGTTCAATCAAGAACTGGGGTCTCTTTCTCATATTTTGATTTGTTTTATGACTTGACCTATTGCAGCTTTAAATGAGACATGTCATATTATACTGGCCACCAGAGGTCGCGGTTCACATTCTAATCTCAGACTTAGTTTCTCACAAAATTAAATCATAGCGGGGCAGCAACTTGCTTAACGTGGGTTGTCCTCCGTATTGTCATAGTCTAGGCTAGTCTAACTCTCACAGCCTAAATACTTAAAGGCATCACTAAACTGAACCAAAAAAATTGGCCAAGTCCACCGCGCATCTGTGTGCCGTGATGTGCCCCGCCGCATAGCGATGGGTGGACCGAGCTAAAAGGAGCGGACCCCCAAAGACGCATTTTTTATTCCGCTTTCTCCGAGCCTCAGACAGGCGAATAACGAGGACCGTTTCTTTGTCTGTCGAGACACGGATTGATCAGATGTCTTGTTCGCGACCGCAACTTCTGCAACTCATCCACTGGAAACGCAAATGGCTCCCAGTTTAAGGAGAGCGCGGAGAGATTACCCCAAAGTGAACACCTACCCAGCTGCCGCTGGTGCCTGTCGCTCGTCGGGATGGAGAGGTGAAGGAAGCGAGGGCTGGTTTCTGAGGATCCGGAGGAGAGCTGGAACGGAAGGGGGGCTAAATAACTGTCTGTTGTCCGTGGGAATGGCTTTACTGCTTGTGCATTGTGCCCGGGCCGTGCACGGTAAGAGAAACCGTTAATCTGACTATTTTTACAAGGCTGTCAAAGAATAGGCTAAATGCAAAATGCAGTAGCCTATAGCCTCTCCTACCTATCCCCGGCTGTGACCTACGCTTGCTATCGTAATTTTTACATACTCAGAGAAAGCTCAACGAGCAGGCTATTGTTATAAAAAGGGCGAGCATTTGTTCAGAACACTGTATTTACAGCGTTCATACAGCCAGACCTGAAGAGCATAATTGAAGAGCATGTTCAACTGTCACAGTGTGAGCAAGTGTCACAGCTTCATTTTCTGCTGAAGCAGATGAAACCAATCGGCTTATCTGTCACCCCTCAGAAAAAAGAGTTAACCATTCAAGGTCCGTACGCCTTGACGTGACGTTAGCGCTGCTTTGCGCTGCAACGCTAACCCCGTTTTGTTGGTACAAATAAGTTATTTTGCTCCCGCGCGTTTGCACAGTCCAGCACAATTTGGGACAATTTGTACAATAAAGGTGCACGGCGTGCGCGTGGGGAAAGTGTAAGATGATGCAGGGAGAGGACGTGTCTTGTGATGAACTCGCGCGGCTGCACTGCGCGAGAATGCAGGGCTTCTTTGTCCCCGTGCAGCTTTATGATGTAACTCACCTCCGAGATCCTCCTTCCAGCCGGAGAGGAGAGAGGTGTGTCCCTTCTAACTCCCTGTGACGACCTTGATGCGGCCTCATTACCAGCACGCATATCCCAGTTACAAACAAGTCAAAAAGGAAACAAGACCTTTTACGACATTGACGTTATTCATACATTATACGATTAGGTTCTTGATCGTTATTGATCTGTTGGCCGCAGGGCGGAAGGCAGCGGGTTGGGAAAGCTGACCGCAAACCTCCTTTGGGTGCAGTTGGTCTCGGAGCATCCAGCTTATTTGTAGGCCGCTTTTGTGCATCTGGGTCAGTCTCTTCTGTAGGCTAGTGACACACATAGCCGTGTGCGTCTCTAGCGACCTGACGAGTTGGGGGAAAGTTTTCAGAGATAACGGTGCAGTCTGTGGGGACGAGAGTGGTAGCAGGGTTGTCTCGCTTAATGAAGCTTCCGTCCAGATGTTCAACTTGAACCATCTGTAGTGTGTACTGTACACACCTCACTGTATCATTAGTTCATTGAGTAAAACATGTCCCTTATGCCACACCTCTGCCTTATGACCTACTAACAGCCTCTGAAGGGTAGATTAACGCTCTTGATAAAACTGAGAGAGACATAGATAGCCACATTTTAAAGTTAGATTAGGGTCTTGATGAAGGTGACAGAAAGACATTGTTGTATGTTCAGCACCACGGCAACTCTCTCTCCTCTCTCTCTCTTTCTCTCCTCCCTGCCTCGCCTGCCTCGCCTTCCTCCCTCCACCCCTCCGCCTAGTACCTGTTTACGCATCGCCTCCATTCATGAGCAGGTGTCTGTGTGGGGCTGAGGTCTGTTTCAGGAACTTGATACTGCTCTGGTCGTTATCAGCTTTACAGCCCCCTGCCTCCAGCCCCCTGCCTCCAGCCCCCTGCCTCCAGCCCCCTGCCTCCAGCCCCCTGACCCCAGCCCCCTGACCCCAGCCCCCTGCCTCCAGTCCCCAGCCTCCAGCCCCCTGCCTCCAGCCCCCTGCCTCCAGCCCCCTGCCTAACCTTGACCCCTGACCCCAGCCCCCTGCCTCCAGCCCCCTGCCTCCAGCCCCCTGCCTCCAGCCCCCTGACCCCAGCCCCCTGCCTCCAGTCCCCTGCCTCCAGCCCCCTGCCTCCAGCCCCATGCCTCCAGCCCCCTGCCTCCAGCTCCCTGCCTCCAGCCCCCTGACCCCTGCCTCCAGCCCCCTGCCTCCAGCCCCCTGCCCCATGCCTCATCTTCTCCACAGAAGAAATGGACCTCAACACAGACTACTTGTTGCTTCCAGAAACAACAAGCTACAATATCATCACAGGAAGAGCTTGGTACTGTAGCCCCTCTCTCTCACACACACACACACACACACACACACACACACACACACACACACACACACACACACACACACACACATGCTCAGTGTTGAGTCAAGCCTGTTGGGAGACCCTGCTGGGATGTGTGTACTGGGGTGGCTTGTGGGATCGACTGGCTGGTTGGCCGGCTGGCTGGCTGGTTGGCTGACTGGCTGGCTGGCTGGCTGGCTGGCTGGCTGGTTGGCTGGCTGGTTGGCCGGCTGGCTGGCTGGCTGGCTGGCTGGCTGGTTGGCCGGCTGGCTGGCTGGTTGGCTGACTGACTGACTGGCTGGCTGGCTGGCTGGCTGGCTGGTTGGCCGGCTGGCTGGCTGGTTGGCTGGTTGGCTGACTGGCTGGCTGGCTGGCTGGCTGGCTGGCTGGTAGGCCGGCTGGCTGGCTGGTTGGCTGGTTGGCTGGCTGGCTGGTTGGCCGGCTGGCTTGCTGGTTGGCTTGCTGGTTGGCTGGCTGGCTGTTCCGGTCTGCCTGGATACCTGGGACAAACCGGGGATCACAGACCGTCATCACGCACCCACGCATGCTGCCCAACTCCCTTCATCCAGCGCGTGGCGTTGCTATGGGAACCCCATTTTCATCCTACAGTAACTGTCTGTCTGTCTCTCCCTCCCTACCCCTCTCTCCATATATCTCTCACTCCTTCTCTTCCTCCTCCCTCTCTCCTTCCTTCTCTTCTTCCTCCCCTGTCTCTCCCTCCCCCTCTCTCTCTCCCTCCTCTCCCTCCTTACTCAGTGGGTAAAGGTGCATGACCTCACACCATATTAATACAGAAAGACACTGTAAACACATTCACCAGGAATCCTTTTAAAAACAGACAATTCAGAACATCTGCCTCATATGGCCATGGGTGATCAGGAAGGTCTCTATTCTCAGTCATGTCGACATCGCTAACTCCCTTTGTCTCATCCATAACACAGCTTTTATTTAAACTTTATTCCACACAAACCTTTTTTGACACCAAAAAGTTAATGTTTTGTAAAAAACAATTTATGAAACCTTTTACGAAAATATTCAATATCTAGTTTGACTTTCTTTCCACACACACAGTGAAAGGAGAGGAGAGAGAGAAATCATGCCACCAAATACAAATTAAAACTTAACAAGCCTGGCTTGAAAATGTAAGAATTAGAAAGTAGCCTATATTTGTGTAAAAAATGAGTGAAATAAAAAAAAATACCAGAAAAATAAATTGTGAAGTAAAGTACTGATACCTGAAAAGTCTACTTAAGTACAGAAACAAAGTATTTGTCCTTCATCACTTCCCATCTCGGTCTGTGTTAGTCTACTTGTGTGTATTTGTATGTTTAGGTGCCCGTGTGTGTTTGTGTAGAAGTAGATTAGTTGGGTTTACGTTCTCAGGAGAGCCCCTGTAAGTCCCCTGTAACTCACTCCTTGTCATCCCCTGAGAAAGTGGCCAGAGCAATTTCCATGGCCCATGATTTCATTTACACAGGAATTAATCCATCAAATTAGCCTTCCTTATTCACACGCGTGCGTGCTTGTTAGCTTGAAAGCTGAACGTGCGTCAAAGCAAATGTGAAAATATCCACTTCCTGTTGTCTCATATGCAGACCAGCGGTGCAGGAAATAGCACGTTGGAATTCGCCTCACGTCCATAACTTTTATCGATATGTTTTGCATACATGTATTACACAGCAGTATCTGATACATTTAGTCATTTAGCAGACGCTCTTATCCAGAGCCACTCTGATCTGGTACCTGGATTGTTGCATAAATACCTGAAACTGCTGACGGCACTAAAAGAAAGGTAGTGCTGTGCAATAGGGTATATATTAGCATAGGGTAATATGTGGTAGTAGTACTGTGCTGTACTGTAAACATAAGGGTAGTATGGTAGTAGTATCCTGTACCGTCTCAGTAGCCATGGAGATGGCCACAGAGGGCCAGGCAGAGAGGGGATGGATAGTTTTCCAGGTGATCGGAAGAACAGCAGCCAACTTCGAAGCGTGGGATTTCTCTCATGACTTTCATAAAACAGAAGCAAGCAGATAGGAGCGAAGACACCCCCTCCTTTCATGGCGCCCCTAAAGCTTCCATCGCATCAGGCCTCTGGAGAGAAAGAGCTGGGAATGATCTGTCTGAGGAGAAAATCCAGCTATTATTCATAGAGACAGATAAAGTGAAACACAGTAGTGTTTGTGAGAGTCTCTGGTGTGAAGCAACACCGACGCTGTAGAGAGAACTCGTCCTCCAGCTAGAGACTGTCTCTGGGAAGGAACAGATAGGGATTAGTGCTGGATTTGCTGGTGACATCTTTACTGGTGTCTTTACTGACCTGTATGACTGGAAGGTGATGGCAGTGTGTGTGTAAGAGAAAGAAAGGGAGAGAGAGGAATTGAAATACAGAGTGGGAAAGAGAAAAAGAGAGATACAGAAAGGAGAGAGACAGAAAGGCAATAACAGAGAGAGAGGGAGAGACTGTACCTTTCGTTCTACAGTCCGCCTCAACAGAACACTCTCTCCATCGCTCTCTCTGCCAGAGTGATTGGCATAATTTGCGGTGAACCGTTAATCACACACACCCTGGTCGTTAATCTAACGACCAGGACTGGCAAGCGCTGCGAGACCGGACACCGGACTGGAGAACTCTGAGCTGGAGAACTCTGAGCTGTAGAACTCGGGACTGTAGAACACTTGGATAACCCTGTCACATGCTGGAGTTTCATTACTTAGAGCGAAACACTCCAACACAGTGACCCAGACACACAAACTCTCTCACACACACTCACACACACACAACTTTCAGCAATACATACACACACACTCACGCACACACACACAGTCATGCAGGTCACCACCATGACATGTTGTGATGAAGCTCAGAACCCCATCAGGTAAATGAATCGCTGATAGTGCAGAGGAATGGAGAGAGAGTGAGAAGGAGAGAATAGTTGCTGATAGTGCAGAGGAATGGAGAGACGGAGAAGGAGAGAATGGATTGCAAGTCGATAGAGGTAGCAGTGTCCATGCTTGCAGCCTGACAGGGTCAATGAGGGGTCACTACTGCTGTGGAGTTTACAGGGTGGGGCTGAGTCTCTGACTCCTCCTTGGCAACAGCCAGACCTTCTTTCTCATTGGTCAGACTGTGGGCGAACGGACGAATGAAATACGCTGTAAAGGAATCACCCTCAAGTCAAGAAGCGCCGGAGATAATGTTACATTTTCTGTCATGAACATGAGACTTTAAGTGACCTACTGCTGGATGTTTAAGTGAGCGTGTGTCCACCTTCCTCAGGGCTATGGAGAGAGGGTCACAATCGCACACGCACGCATGTACTCACACGCTAATTCCATTGAGAAACTCTGTAGCTGTTGTGTTGCCATAGTTGCAGTCTCCGTGAACGTGTGTAGGAGCGAGTGTGTGTAGGAGGTCTGGTCTGTCTGTCCTTGGGAAGGCTCTGAGTGCGTAACCCTGGAAACCCCAAATACCCCAACATCTCACAGAAATCCCAGTGTCTGCGTGAGTGTGAGTGAGTGTGTGTGTATCAGATTATGCAAGAGCCAGCACTTTGTGACCCCCTGTCCTGGCTAAGTAACGGGACGACACATTAAGGCAGATGTACAGTTTAATATTAAACATTATAAATAATTCAGGTGGGTCGTCCCGTCTCAAACCGTAATATCCTGAAGGAGCTCACGATCCCAGTCTGAGAGGGTTCTCTGATCCATCAGGCTGCAGGTACAGAACCCAGGCTGAGAGGGTTCTCTGATCCATCAAGCTGCAGGTACAGAACCCAGGCTGAGAGGGTTCTCTGATCCATCAGGCTGCAGGTACAGAACCCAGGCTGAGAGGGTTCTCTGATCCATCAGGCTGCAGGTACAGAACCAAGGCTGAGAGGGTTCTCTGATCCATCAGGCTGCAGGTACAGAACCCAGGCTGAGAGGGTTCTCTGATCCATCAGGCTGCAGGTACAGAACCAAGGCTGAGAGGGTTCTCTGATCCATCAGGCTGCAGGTACAGAACCCAGGCTGAGAACCACAGAACCTATTAACATCCATTTGTCAGACACATGGCAGATGTCACTCGATGATACTGTGCAAATCACAGGTAATATGAAATGATCACACTGTCAGAATTGAATCGATTATTTTGAACAAATGTACAACGTCAGCGCAAACAGTGTGTGTACTTTGTTTTGAGGCGTGTGTGTTGTTTTGTTTGTGTGTTTATGCAATGTGTGTTTATGCAATGTGTGTGTGTGTATCCAGCTCTCCCTGTGTATGATAGAAATATCTTGATAGAGAACATCAATGGTATGACTCAGGTTAGACTGTCAAGTGTGTGCGCGTTTGTGTGTGTGTGTGTGTGTTTGTGTGTGTGTGTGTGTGTGTGCGAGAGCTGACTGTGGGCTACACATTGATTTATTCTTTCTCCCTCCGCTAGCTCAAGGTGTGTGTGTGTGTGTGTTGTGTGTGTGTGTGTGTGTGTGTCTCTTCACAGCCTTAGAACAGTCATATATCAACCAGCAAGCTGATGACCATGATGTCTAGACCTTTGTGTGTGCGTGTGTGCGAGAGCTGACTGTGTGTGTGTGTGTTTGTGAACATACGAGTGTGTACGTGTGTATCATGGTGGTTTCAAACAAAACAACATTGATCCCATTTTAGATGTAGCTTGCCACTAGACCATCTGGAGAGAGAGCTACTGCATTGGTCTGCAGGTTTGACCACGCTAAGATCAAATAATAATAGATAATAGAGCTAATAGAGACAGATGTTGAGATAACACAATAATAGAACTTCGTAATTGGCCCTCAGGGTCACACACCCTCACAGACACACCCTCCCTCTGCTCCCCCCTTCTGGGGAGCCAATCAGGAGACCCCCAGCCTCCAGAGGCCCGCCTACTCAGTTACCTACATCTTTATTTCTCCCCTTCTCTTTCTACTCCTCCCACTCTCTTTCTGTCTCTCTCCATCCCACTCTCTGTCTCTCTCCATCCCACTCTCTCTCTCCATCCCACTCTCTGTCTCTCTCCATCCCACTCTCTGTCTCTCTCCATCCCACTCTCTGTCTCTTTCTGTCTCTGCATCTATCTCTCTACCTTTTTTTTCCTCTCTTCCCCCCCCTCTCTCTCCATCTCTCTCTGTCTGTCATACACACACACACACACACACACACACACACACACACACACACACACACACACACACACACACACACACACACACACACACACTGCACACTCTCCCCAGAGTCTGGTTCTTCCATCATAACTAGATGTGGACTGTCACGCGGCTGTGACCAGTCACTGACCCCAGGCGACCTATCGATCGTCTGGCTGCATCTCTCAGCTCCCCGCTGGCCCTCCGCCACGGGGACGAGCTCAGCAGGGGTGTGTCTGCTGAGCCAGCAACACACAGTTCCACACATCGCCACACAGCTCCGCACAGCACCACACAGCGCCACACATCTCCACACAGCACCACACAGCACCACACAGCACCACACAACGCCACACAGTTCCACACAGCTCCACACAGCACCACACAGCACCACACAGCTCCACACAGCTCCACACAGCAACACACAGCTCCACACAGCACCACACAGCTCCACACAGCAACACACAGCTCCACACAGCACCACACAGCTCCACACAGCACCACACAGCTCCACACAGCAACACACAGCTCCACACAGCGCCGCCCAGCTCCACACAGCAACACACAGCTCAACACATCACCACACAGCTCCACACAGCTCAACACAGCACCACACAGCTCCACACAGCGCGTTGTCTATCATCACTTGACTTCACCTCAATCTGCTGCTGTGCTTGTGCAGGCACTATTTGTACGTCGCTTCGGATTTTTAAAAGTGCTAAATGAAGAATAACTTAAAAGGAAAAATATATTTTTTTGTCTTGATGAATTCGATAAAAACCGGCAAGAAGGAATTTCCAGCTCATGACCCTGGTGAAACTCTTCTCCCAAGGAAAACGTTTCAGTCTTTCTGAGTGATTATCACAGCAGATTGGTGGATGAATGAGCAGTTTAAGGTTGAGCATTCGATGTTAGAGAAAGACACACACTCACACATACATACATACATACTCACACACACACACACACACACACACAAACTTGCATGTGGATGAATTGTGTCCCTTCCTGAGGTGATGATGGGAGCAACAGGGGACATGACCTTCAGATGTGAAAACACAACCTCGTCATGACCTTCACATATGATGGCACAACACATGCTGAGCTTGGAACCTCAACCTCTTCACAGTATCCCTCTATCTCACCCCTCCACCCCCCCCTCCTTCCATCCCCCCCTCCCTCCACCCCCCCCCCCTCTTCCCTCCATCCCTCAAACCATCCCTTTATTCATGTTCTGTTCCAGTATTGAAGCTGCTCCTTCATTAGCATGCTGCCATCTCTCTGTTTACTCTGGAAGAACATCCCTCTTCTCCTCTCAGGAAGGAAGCTCATTTTGACACTCATTATTATCCTGTAGTAATTATGCAAAGTTAAGCAGTCGATTGTGTAAGGCATCTATGTTTCACTCAGTACCTGACTGACTGTCAGACAACATGTTGTTATATCTATTCCACCTGTGTGTGTGTGTGTGTGTGTGTGTGTGTGTGAGTGTGTGTATGTCTATGTGTGTAGGTGTGGTGTGTGTGTTTGTTAACAAGTCTGCGTTTGTGTGTGCCTGCAATCGCACGCTAATAGCTTACTTGTCTTAGCTGTGTATATTGTTTCATGATTTGAACACGATCTTCACAGACTTTTAAATGCGTGACCCTAGCGTGTTTTAATAAATAGCTTTTAGAAAGTTTCAGTTTATTTTCACGGCTGTGAGCAGGGTCCAATAGAAGCCCAGGAGTGTGCGCTCATTCCCCACAGCAGGAACTTAACCCCCTAGTCAGCACTGAGGAACAAGCAATGCTTGAAGGACTTTTTTGGATCAATTGTGAACAATTACAGGACAGCATTTAACAAGAGTGGCTTAACGCCATTTTTTATCACCCCTGTAACGAGGTGTAAGTGGAATTAAGGGAGGGAATCACTTAGCTTAAGGGGAATCATTTAGCTTGAGGAGTTGAACGTTTCTCTGGAGACACAGCAGGGAGCTGCAGTGCTGTGGCACTGCTTCCCACCCATCTCTGGTGTTGTTGTGGGAGGAACTGAAATATGGATGTCTTTAAGTTGGCAGTGGGCCCCTAAACCTTTGTGTTTAACCGTGGGGCATGGGGCAGTTTGATTTTACTGAGTGGGCAGCACTGTGTGCTTCATTTGCTTCATTTGCATACAGTGGCAGGGCTCATAAATCAATGAGTTTGTTTGGCAGCCGTTCCTCACTAGAGGCCGGCTGGGAGGTGTGGGAGAGGGGGGGAGAGAGGGAGGGACACAGCAAATGCCCCCAAACCACCCCCCTCCTCCCCCCCTCCCCCTGCCTCCCCTTCCATCTGAGACCAGGAGCTTCTGTCGAGACAACGAGCCAAGCTGGAAGCATGTGTGATGCCACAAGGAAAGGAGCCAGGCAGGGGAACATAGGGAGAGGGAGGGAGGGAGGGAGGGAGGGAGGGAAAGAGAGAGGGAGAGAGAGAGGGAGAGAGAGAGGGAGAGAGAGGGGGGGAGAGGGGGAGAGGGGGAGAGGGGGAGAGAGTACCAGAAAGTGAGAGAGACAGAGCTTAGATTCTGTCAGCTTCTGTCTGCCAGTGTTTGACAGCCAGATATCTGTGGAGGATTTGTCCTGTTCATCCCCTCCTCCAGTGTTGAGTTGATCTGTGGATGCCAGCCTGATGCCCATTACATCACTGAACATGTCAATAACAGGGATGAAGTCTTCATAGAAAGTCTCATTACATGTTTGGCAAAACGTTGTTGTGTTACAGAGAGAGTGAAATGTTGGTAGATATGATGATCCAGATCACACTGGCCAGCTAACACAGTACAGATGGTACACAACACACTGCAGATGGTACACAACACAACACAGTGCCAATGGTACCAACACAACACAACACAGTGCAGATGGTACACAACACAACACAGTGCCGATGGTACACAACACAACACAAAACAGTGCAGATGGTACACAACACAACACAGTGCCGATGGTACACAACACAGTGCCGATGGTACACAACACAACACAACACAGTGCAGATGGTACACAACACAGTGCCGATGGTACACAACACAGTGCAGATGGTACACAACACAACACAGATGGTACACAACACAACACAGATGGTACACAACACAACACAACAGAAATGGTACACAACACAACACGGATGGTACACAACACAACACAACACAGATGGTACACAACACAGTACAGATGATACACAACACAGTAGTCCTGTAAGAATGTGTACTTAGTCTACTAAGATATACACTCCCCTGAATGAATGAATGAATGAGTGAATGCATGGATGAGTGAGTGAATACATGAACTGCTCCAGTAGATGCCAGAAGGAGAGATGGATCTCTCCTCTCAGTGGGTGGAGCTATGCAGACCAGCAGTGCTGATTGTCCAATGGGCTTGGCTGCTCTTCAGGCGGGGGTGTGGCTTGCAGCAGCTTCTCCGGCTGAGGTGTTGATGTCGCCACGGTTACTGTGTTCCTTGTGTGACATCCTGTGGTGTGACAACATGGAAGCCAGCAGGTGACAACAGGACAATGAGTCAGTTGGCAACAACGTCAGATGGGAAGAGCTTAGTGGTAGAGCAATTGACTGCAGATTCAATGGTTGTAGGTTCAAATCCCCCCTGTACACTGCTTTGGATAAAGGTGTGTGCTGTGTGGTCCTGTAGTGTCATCACTACAGGACCACACGGTCAGTGTGGTGAACATGAACTGCACGGTCAGTGTGTGACTTCCTGCCCCCCTGCTGTTTTGTCACCTCAGCAGTCATGAGGAGAACCTCCCCCCCTCCAACAAGCTGGGTACGCACACTCTGCCTTCACACACACACCCCACACACCAGGAAAATGTAGAGTGTGTGTGTGTGTGTGTGCTCTTTAATGTGTGTGTGTGTATTAATGTGAATGTGTATTAATGTGTGTGTGTCTGCAGGTGTGTTAATGTGTGTGTGAGTGAGAGGGCCCAGCCGTGGTGCTGCAAGTGGCACGTTAGAGAGAGAGAGAGAGAGAGAGAGAGGGAGAGAGGGGGAGAGGGGGGAGAGGGGGAGAGGGAGAGGGGGGCCAGCCTGTAAGCCAGCCTCTCATCCCTGCAGTCGCTGCATCACACCACGACTCGTCACTTTAATATCTGGGATCTGATGGAGAACTATTAACTTCTGCTTTGATCCCGAACAAACCCGAAGGCTCCAGAGTGATTGCTTTAGCCTGCGTGGACTGACAGGAAGTTGCCATCACTGCAGATGCTGTAGGCTTCAGGGTAATGTTACGCATATATCACTATCCACATCCATCCATCCAGAGTTTCCTGGTGCTGCATGGTCAGCGTTCATGGCACAGAACTGTGAGGACCCTGGCAGAGCGGGCTCTGCTCTGGGGAAGAGCCCGCTCTGAGCCCCCTCTGCTCTGGGGAAGATCCCGCTCTGAGCCCCCTCTGCTCTGGGGCAGATCCCGCTCTGAGCCCACTCTGCTCTGGGGAAGAGCCCGCTCTGAGCCCGCTCTGCTCTGGGGAAGAGCCCGCTCTGAGCCCGCTCTGCTCTGGGGAAGAGCCCGCTCTGAGCCCGCTCTGCTCTGGGGAAGAGCCCGCTCTGAGCCCACTCTGCTCTGGGGCAGCAGCAGCTCAGCCCAGATAGGGGGACAAGTCATTCAGCATGCAGAGCTGTGTTGTTGAAGCGCATTGTGCTGAATTCCACACAGTGCAACTTTCCCTCCTTTCAACTAATTAGTCTGACTGAGACTATTGTCACATGGCAGCTGGCTAAGACAGGAAGCCAGTATGCAGCCTCGTCTCCAAGAGATTTCTGAGCTTTTGTTTATCTTCATGTAATTTTCTGGTCTTGGCTTTTATGTTTTTTTGTGTGTCATTTGAACTCTTTTACTTCTCTATCTCACCTTAAACTCCCCTCCTCCCCTCCTCTCCTCCTCCCCTCCTCCCCTCCTCCCCTCCTCTCCTCCTCCCCTCCTCCCCTCCCCTCTCCCCCCTCCCCCCTCCCCTCCTCCTCCCCTCCCCTCCTCCACCTGTCCCCTCTCAGTCCCATATGTTGTCCTCTCAGAGCAGGTGGTGAACTGCAGGTGGATGAGTCACCTCGGCCCATCACGGCCCCCATCCTGCACACCCATTCTCACGTTGCTATGGGGACGCCCAGTGGGGGGGGGGGGGGGACGGGACGGACATTACAAGAAGTCCTCTCTGATCTCACTGAATTAAAGTCTTCAATAAGAGTGTGTGTAAGTAACACCGAGTATGTTACTGAGCTCTGTTACTATATCTGGGAACTACTGTATATGTCCTTTATTTGTGACAAACTGATGAAAGGTTAGATTGATAAAGCAGCAAATCCACTATTGAAGCTTTTAACTTATCTCTTCAGATAAGCAATTACTTCTCATGAGTGAGGTACAACAAAAGCTATTTTTGAAGCAATTGCGTTTTTGCTTTTTAATGGTTTACCCGGCCTTGTTCCCAGCCTTAACATAGAGCACACATGAGTTTTTCTCAAACCCAATTACCAGGAGAAAATGTGAAATAGCTGCTGTTGACATTAAAGGAGGGTAGAGAACAAGTGGGCCTGCCTCCATGTTATCATTCCCCTCAGTATATGGATGCTTATGATATCCCATTACAGTTTCCATTAAACGCTGGGCAAATATGGGAGAAATAACTCATTTCCACATGATTTTTTTTTGTTGATGAATAGACTGTCTGGGGAAGCCAAGCCAAGGGTTTATGGGGGGTGTAATTGAGAGCCCAGAATGCCGCTATGCTATTCAGGTTCTGTGGTTGTTTGAGGTTTTGCAGGAGGCTAGAAGGTTAGTATTGTCTGTGCAAAAGCTGGTCCAGAGGTATTGCATTGCATCAAACTCCTATCTTGAAATTAGGCCACAAAAAGCTAAGCCGTTAATGCCTGATTCTTAACTGGAAATCTCTGTCTCCTGTGCTCTCTAGGGCCTGTGTGTGTGTGTGTCAGAGTGTCTGTGTCTGTGTGTGTGTGTGTGTGTGTGTGTGTGTGTGTGTCAGAGTGTCTGTGTGTGTGTGTGTGTGTTTGTCTGATTTACCTCAGCAGCAGAAACACACAGAGGCAGCAGGATATGTGTGTGTGTATGAGAGAGAGAGAGAGAGAGAGAGAGAGAGAGAGAGAGAGGAGAGAGAGAGAGAGAGAGAGAGAGAGAGAGAGAGAGAGAGAGAGAGAGAGAGAGAGAGAGAGAGAGAGAGAGAGAGAGAGAGAGGGGATATGTGACAGGCTTGCAAATCTGTATAAATGAATAAAAGCAGCCCCAGATGGATGTGAGAATGACGTGCTGAGAATGAAGAGGAGAGAGGAGGTGAGGAGAGGAGGGGAGAGAAAAGAGGAGAGAGGAGAAGAGAGGTGAGGGGAGGAGAGGGGAGGGGAGAGGGAAAAAGAGAGTGGATGGGAGGAGAGGGAGAGAGGAGAAGAGAGGTGAGGGGAGGGGAGAGGAGAGAGGAGAGAACATAAGAGATGAGTTAAAGAGGAGAGGTGGAGAGGGGAGGAGAGGTAAACTCTCTCCCTCTCTTTCTTTCTTTCTCTCTCATTTTCTCTTTCTGCCTGTCCTGCTTCCCCCCTCTCTTTCTCTTCACCTCCCCCCCCTCTCTCTCTCTCTCCCTGTCTTTTCTGTCCCCTTGTTCTCTGTCAAGGTGATCTTTGTTTGCGAGGTCGTTCAGCGCTGAAGCATCAATCTTAAATGCTTTGTTAGATGTCGTCTTTCTTCTATCCTGCATAACTAGTGCATGTTGTTGTGGTTTCTGAAAGACTTCTGTTTAACATTAAAGAATGGCTCCTGTTTTATATATTTATTGTGGGTCTGAAAGGAATCTTGCCATTTGTATATGAACGTATTTTTGCTACTTGAGACGTGTGCTATGCAAGTTAAGCGTGCTACTGTTTAACTCCAACGTTTTCATCTTGACTTGACGAGCCATTCAGCAGTAAGATGTGTTCTTGAGGACGGGGGGCCATTGTCAACCTCTCCTTTCAGATGATGAAAAGATGTATGCGTTCCTGCTGACTTCTGGAGAACCAGGTCCATGATTGCAGTTTTCTCTTCAAAGAACTCATTTCTGAAAAGCCCAGCCAACATGACAGAAAAAAACTGTATTTGAATGAATTTTCTCAAAATTGAATTTTTTTCCATGTAATTTTATTCATGTTTTTGTATACTTCCTGATTGGCTTTCCCTCTGTGAGAAAGTCAGCATTAACCATTGGTCTCCCTCTGGTCTGTTTCAGATGAAACCCCCTTCGATGCCTCTGGCTCCTCCTCTCTATCTCCAGTCTCCGCCCACCCCACCCACTCATTGGCCGGTCAGTCGCTGGAGGAGGTGGGTCCTCTCTCAGCTGCCCAATCGCGTGGCAGGGCTGCCTCTGAGAGGGCGGGGATTAGAGGCCAGCCGGCGTTCTCATCTTTCATCAGCCGCCTGGCGGGCGACGCAAACCAGCCGCTCGGCCTCGCCCAATCACGGGCCTCGACCACTATCACCCGGGACAACCAGACCAGCCAATGGCCTTCAGATGCTCCCAGCCAGGGCAGGGAGATGTGGCCTTCGTCCTCCTCTGCTTCCTCAGCGAGTCAGTCAAGAAGCAAGCTGACCACCAGCTCAGGTTTGGCTCTCATGCTTCATCACGACTCCTGGACCAGGTCATCTGCTTCACTCAGGAGTGGATACTGGAGGGCATCATCACCATCATCACCGTTATCATCACCATCACCGTTTTCATCACCATCACCGTTTTCATCACCATCACCGTTATCATCACCATCACCATCATCACCATCACCGTTATCATCACCATCACCGTTATCATCACCATCACCGTTATCATCACCATCACCGTTATCATCACCATCACCATCATCACCATCACCGTTATCATCACCATCATCACCATCACCGTTATCATCACCATCATCACCATCACCGTTATCATCACCATCATCACCATCACCGTTATCATCACCATCACCATCATCACCATCACCGTTATCACCACCATCATCACCCCCATCATCATCATCATCATCACCGTTATCATCATTATCACCATCATCTTCATCACCACCATTATCATCACCATCATCACCATCATCATCACCTTCATCACCACCATCATCATCACCTTTAATATTTCCATTCTCTGTGTCACTGTCACCTCCATCCTCATCATCTGAGTCTATTGTAACAGCTGCTCCCCATAAGTCGCATCTGCCTGGTTCGGTCTCCTTACCTGGGTCAGACGTGCCATCAGCAGCCAGCCCAGGCCCAAACTCAGCCCCGACATCCGGCAGAGCAAACTCCCCAGCAGCCTCCACCTCCAGGGCACCTGCTCCTCTGTCCACACCCAGAAACACATCACCACATACCGGGCACTTTCTCCCCAGCACAGCCGTGGAGGTCAGCGCTAGAGACACCGCAACACACAGGAGGAGCCTGGAGACTGTATTGCCTCTCCTCTCTGATCCCAACCAGGCGGAAGCAGAGCCCATGACATCACTCGGAGTGATGTCAGAGACGCACAGGGCTGTGACAGGAAGTGACTCGTCATCTCCGGGAAGCGGCGGCCATTTTGTCTGGCCCGAAGCCATCCGCTCACACGGCGTAAGATGGAGTCTGTCCCCGGCGACGAGAACCGGGTCACCGCCTGGAGAGCGTTTCTCATCTCCCTCCAGCAGCTCACAGATCTTATTAGCCAGCCCGCCGTCTTCCGAGAGCGATGTGGCCTGGCCACCGAGCAGCTCTGAGCCCACACCCCTCCTGGGACAGTCACCGACAGCAGCAGTCCATGCCGGCACCAGAACTCCTGTCCCGGATGCCAGCGACCTGGGAGGGCCAGCAGGAGGTGCAGCCAGCACCTCACAGGCTGCCCGGCTCAGCTGGGAACTGCAGACACAAGCGCCAACAACAGCCATGTCAGTCAGCAGCTTCTCCTTGAGGTCCTTTCATGGAACAAAGGCGGGTTCGTCCGCAAACTTTCAAACGGGGTCTCCCAGGGGTGTAACTGATGGCAACACAGGGTTGAAATCAGAGCACCCCGTGACTCTGTCTTATGGCTCTGAGCTTAGTTGGATGTTAAGCTTTTCCTCCAGCACCTCTGTGTTGCCCCAAACCCCAGACCAGGCTGTGTTCAAGCCCCAACACCCCCCAACACAGAATCAAATCACCCCCTTCAGCTCTGACAGTCCCCCACCCATATCCAGCCGTCCTCTCTCACCCCCCCCCCCGGTGCCATCACACACCCCCCCGGTGCTCTCAGAGACCCAGTCAGAGCCTCGGTCTGATGGCCTGTTCACCTCAGTCCCTCCCCAGTCTGACCCAGTCCCTGCTGAGGGGTCCCCTGGAGGAGGAGAGCCCGGGACATCCGTCCCAGCTGGGACATCCCTCAGTCCTGCTGGGGAAACAGGCCGCACAACTGACCCTGGTCCTCATACACACACAACTAAACACATCTTACACACACACACTATTATCCACAGGTCAGTTATACACACAACAGACAACAGTCCTAATACACACACAAATAAACACATCTCACACACACACACTGACCAGAGACCAGATACACACACAACTGACTTTGAGTACCACACACACCCTTCACAGCACACACACCCTTCACAGCACACACACCCTTCACAGCAGGCTCATCCCACCGTAGATGTTGCCCTGGATGAACCTGCTCAGATTACACCCACACACACCCTAGCTGAGACGTCTATCAGTCAGCAAAACACTGAACAAACCCCACCTCCACCCCTGTCCTCCCTACAGAACATCACCACCACCATGACAAGCACAAGTGCTAGCTTTTACAAAGTAACGCTGTCATCAGGGACCGTTCCTAGGAAGTCCCCCTCCCCTCACGTCACCGTGGACGATTTAGCTTCCGAGGAGACAAGTTCTGGGTTGTCTGCTAATGCCACTCAGTTCACATTAACAACAGAGTCTGCTGGAAGTCAAGTTACCCTTCAAGAGGATGCGACAGGCCTGGGAAACAGCGAGAGCCACACGTCAGGTGTCACCCCGGTGGAGGAAAGGGATCTCAGCCCAGTGGAGGAGATCCATCCTAGCCCGTCACAGACAGAGTATACCAGCGGGAGCAAGCGTCTTTATTATTCCAACACAGATGAACAAACCAAGATACCTCTGAAAACGTCCCCTGGGAAAGATTCTGGAGAGGATATTGTTGTTTATAAGGATGCCGGGTTGACAGTGACACTGCATAGAAGTGATGAACAGACAAATCCTGAACAAAACGCATCTAAGGATTTTGAGATTGTATCTATCTCCTTGGGTACCAGAGCCCTAATCGAGGACCGAAACCTCAACCAACCAAACAGGTCCCTTTCACATCCATCTGGAGCCACTGAGACCGTCTTCTCTCCTGCGCATACAAAGTTCTCTGATGGAACTGAGCCTACTGCACCCACATCTGTGTCCTGGTCCAGAGTGTCACCACGGCCAGGGAGTCTGGCCATGCCCCTGGCCCACCTGAGGTCTCCGGTGACCCACAGTCTCCCAACGATGTCCACTAACGAGACATGGAGCCCTTCAAGCAGCTCCACAACAGCAGGACCAAGGTCCATGTTAGATTTAGACTCTGCAGGTGCCTCTGGGACCGTGTCACCTCCTATCTCCGCCGTGTCTGGGAGTCACGGCAAGTTTGTTACTGTGTCAGGAAGTGGCCAGGATGTTGGTGTCGCTGACTTCGATGCTAGCTCTGAAGTTACTGACTTGGCATCGTCACCATTATCATCACCATTATCATCACCATTATCATCACCACCATCATCACCATCATCACCATTATCACCAGCATCCACCCAGTCCTCTTCCACCACCATCTGGTCCACTCCTACCCCAACCCAAACCATCTCACCTACGGAACATCCCGGTGCGACATCAGGGCCTGCATCCATCTCCTCCTCCTCTTTCCCAGCCCCCAACTCCTCTATCTCTTCTCCCTCTTCCTCTTTACCCTCTCCCTCTTCCTCCTCCTCCATCTCTCCCTCCCCATCTCTATTCTCATCTTCATCATCATCAACACCATCATCAACACCATCCTCCTCCTCATCAACACCCCAGTGGTCCTCAGCCATCTTTAAGCCCACTGCAGCGTCACCCAGCGCCCTCACGTTCGGTGTTGAAAAGCCGCCATCATCCAGCCCCCTTGTGCTCCCTGACGTCTCATCCTCCTCCCCCTCATCCAACATGACCTCATCCGCCCCCTCCCTTCCACCACAAGTGAACGAATCGCCTGTTGTTGTTACAGAGATGGCTGCAGAGGGCTTAACCCCTGGGACATCCAGAGAGATGGGGCCTACTTCCACCAAAGACAGCAACTCCAGCCTGACGCTAACCCCCTCCCACACAGGAACCCCCCCCTCCGCTCCCCTCCCAGCGGTCCACACGTCCCAGATCTCACCTTTGACCCCCAGTGATGACGACACAGCAGACCCCCTTCAGCTCACGACCGTGACCACCATGACGGTGGCTTCCACCACAACCCCACCCACCACGCTCCCGACCACAACAACCACCCAGCCAACCACCACCACCACCCAGCCAACCTCCACCACCCGGAAAACCACAACAACCACCACCCTGGCTCCAGTCACGAGGGGCACGGTCACTCCTCCGAGCCCCAGGACGAGCCCTCCTCGAGGGGCCACTGTCGGCCTGCTCTCCCCCCTTCACCACCACCACCACGGAACCTCCACCACGGCAGTGCAACATCACAGAGAGGATGTGGCTGAAAACTGGTGAGGCAGAGCACAGCCGATGTCTGGTTGTGTTCCCTACTTTTTAGGCTTTGTTTTTACACAGGAAATTACACATGTACCTACACATGTACCTACACATGTACCTACACATGTACCTACACATGTACCTACACATGTACCTACACATGTACCTACACATGTACCTACACAGTTCAAAGAAAAATGTAGAATAGAAATGTAACAATCCAGATAACTTGAACTTCCCTCATCTTACTAACCCGAGTCCTTCCATTCCTCTCTGTGTTTCTCTGTTACTCTCTCTCTGCCTCCTACTCTTTCTCTCCCCCCCAACCTCCCTCCCTCTCCCTCTCCCTCCCTCTCCAGTTGTGTCTATCCACGTCAGGAGGAACCGTCTGGACAGCATCCAGAGGCAGAACCTGCGTCGCGGGCTGAGCCAGGCGCTGCGAAGGGCCCTGAACGACACCACGGCCCAGGCCCAGGTCAGCACACCTCAGCCTGGACGCCAGGCTGCCGGGATAGCCCCTGCCCTGGACCCAGACTGGTCATCACCCAGGCTGGAGCACACTGAAGCATGCTTTAGTGTGTCTTCCAGCCTACTCCATCATGCTGTAACATACTGTAGCACTACGGAAACCCTTCCTAGCAGTACACAAGTGGGGTTGTTGGGGTGACTGCAGTAAGGAAAGTGTGTGGTGCTGTTTGTTTGGTGATGTTTTCTGTTTGAGAGGACGAGAGATGTGAAGGCTTGACACTGCGGATCACAGGGATGCTATTCTGGTTCAGTGTGGGGGAAGAACGGTACAGCTAGCATTAGAACAACAACTCCACTGCAGAAAGGTTCGGCAATTCTGTGACCTGCAAGTAGATGACTTAATGAGACAAGACTATTTTCAGTAGTCTTTATAACAGTTTCATGCCATCAAGTACGTCAAGTAATACATTCAAATAGACTTTGATAGACTCTATCATTTATAAGTCTAAATAACTTTAATTTTACAAGTTCACTGAAAGCAATTTGTTTTTAGATTCACAAGAAGTTAGACTCGCTACTTGAGTAATGCATGTAGTTTGTCTTTTACCCTAATATGCTCTGCCAAGGTATAGCTTTGGTTTGAAATTTGGCGTTTTTATCACGCTAAATGCTAACACTACCCCCTGCTCCGCTGCTAATTACCGCTGGGGGCGTTTCGACGGTCTCTGGACATTACCAGAGAAGAGACCCTGGAGGCCAGCACTAAACCCCCCGTCCAAGTGCATCCAGACTGGCTACATCAGCCCAGTGTGTGGAGCTTGAGGATGGTGTTCACCCAGTGTGTGGAGCTTGAGGATGGTGTACACCCAGTGTGTGGAGCTGGAGGATGGTGTTCACCCAGTGTGTGGGGCTGGAGGATGGTGTACACCCAGTGTGTGGAGCTGGAGGATGGTGTTCACCCCAGTGTGTGGGGCTGGAGGATGGTGTACACCCAGTGTGTGGGGCTGGAGGATGGTGTACACCCCAGTGTGTGGGGCTGGAGGATGGTGTTCACCCCAGTGTGTGGGGCTGGAGGATGGTGTTCACCCCAGTGTGTGGGGCTGGAGGATGGTGTTCACCCCAGTGTGTGGGGCTGGAGGATGGTGTTCACCCCAGTGTGTGGGGCTGGAGGATGCTGACTTGTGCTAGGCACACAGGAGAGGGAAAGACTGCAGCACAGAGATCCCAATGTAGGCTAGAGTAGAACAGAGGCAAGGATGGCTTTAGCAGGCGAGCATTTGATTGCAGGTCAAAAGATTGTAGGTTCAAACCCGCCTCCCCCAACTCTGTATGTCACTTTGGAAAAAAGCATCTGCTAAATGAAATTATTATTATTGTTATTAAGAGCCTGACCTCATGGCACAGACGTAGAGTTCCTGTTTGCATATCAAGTGGCTGTCAGTTCAAATCCCCCAAATAAATAGCTTTGGATGAAAGTGCCTGTTAAATGTATATATTACTTAGAGGTTACTCCTTATGTAGACTAGTCTGAAGAACCAGATGTGTAGACTGGAGAGAGAGAGGGACTAATATAGAAATTAGGTTGACAGAATCTGTCTCCAGAGTTTCTCCAGAGCGTGTGGGTGATGTCACAGTTTAGAGAGTAAAACTAGCGACAGGAACAGGGAGATCCGTATCATCATTATGAACTAACCCATCTGAAATAATATCAAATACGTAATTGTAAAACTGTGTTGTTAAATCATGTCAAGAAAATGTAAATCTAAAATATCGCCTCGTTCGTCCACATTTGACACCTTTCAGTCCTAGTTGGTCCAGTCTTAGTTGGTACAGTCCTAGTTGGTACAGTCCTAGTTGGTACAGTCCTAGTTGGTACAGTCCTAGTTGGTACAGTCCTACGGCTTGATGATGTCTGGCGCGGGAGGCGTGCGGCGCCCGTCCGGTTGGCCGCAGTGATGGAGGGGTCAGGGTGTTGCAAGGTCGTAGACACTATCACAGATTGAAGCACAGAGTCGGTTGACACTTTTGATTGATTCTGACTAAAATCAAAGTGTCTTTGATTTTACAAATGGAACTCAGCCGTCGCGAAATTAAATATTGGATGAAGAAGTGGTTGGCTGGTTGAACATCAAATAAAAATGTTCCTGGAAATCCAGTCCTCAGGTTTTTTTTGTTTTCTTTTTGATTAAAAATAAATAAAAAGACAGATAATCTGTTATGGGCACAACAGCGCCCTTACAGCCACAATAAACTGTCTGTGGATTAAACTGTCAGGGCTGCTCCTGCCAAACCCTTTCTCTTTCCCAATAAGCCTCTAATACCCAAGATGCACTGTGTCTGCCAGCGTGTCAGCAAAACCTTGGATGTTGAAACACAGACAGCCAATGAGATGGGGAGTGTGTGTGTGTGTGTGTGTGAGAGAGAGATGGAGAGTGAAATAGAGAGAGTATTATAGGACATGTGTCAGCTTAGGACCACAGTGCAGAGCAGTGTTTAATATCACCATGAGTGCCAAGGAATCAAATATTTGGGGCGGTTGCCACAAAGCTTGACCTGCTCAAATGAAGGTTAAAATGTCCTGACAGTCTCTCTCCTCTCTATCTTTCCTTCTCTGTCTCCTTTTCTCTAATCCTCCCTCCTTCTCTCTCTCTCCCCAGTTCTTTCTCTCCAATCCTCCCATCCTCTCCCTCGCTTTCTATATCCCTTTTTCCCTTCATCTATTTCTTTCTCTCTCTGTCTCCCTCCCTCCCTCCTTACCTCTCTCTCTCTCCTCCTATCTGCCCCTCCCTCCACAAAACATGATAAGTGCAGCTCTGAAGACTAAATGAAAACTGAGCGAAGACTTCTCACCGATGGGGGAAAAAAAGTAATTTCTCTGAACACACAGAGACCCTTTGACTCGCTCCCAAGATGATCTTTCAGAGTTGAGATTGAGAGCAAGGGTGCGGTGGCACTTTACTGAAACACAATCCTTAAATGAGACATTCACCCAGCCAGGAGCTGAGGCAGGGCGGTGAGGCAGGGTGGTGAGGCAGGGCGGTGAAGGCAGGGCGGTGAGGCAGGGCGGTGAGGCAGGGCGGTGAGGCAGGGCGGTGAGGCAGGGCGGTGAGGCAGGGTGGTGAGGCAGGGCGGTGAGGCAGGGCGGTGAGGCTGAGAGACGGGCTCTCAGTCCCTAGAACAAGGCCTGATTGTGAGGGGATATCTGTCGACTCATGGCTGCATTTATGCTGTGTGTTCTCAGTGTGGAGGGCCCGTCAGAGAGGGGAGGCACTCTGGTGGTGACGATGGATGTGATTTGCACGCTGGGAACAGAGTTTCGCAGAGACCTCATCACTCACTGCTTCTCTCTCTCTCTCTCTCTCTCTCTCTCTCTCTCTCTCTCTCTGTCTCTCTCTCTCTCTCTCTCTCTCTCTCTCTCTGTCTCTCTCTCTCTGTCTCTCTGCCACTCTCTCTTTCTTTCTCTCTCTTTCTTTCTCTCTCTCTCTTTCTCTCTCTCTCTTTCGCTCTCTCTCTATTTCTCTCTCTCTTTCTGTGCATAACTTTCTCTCTAGTTTTCTTTTTGTCCTTTTTTCTGTCGTTTTTCCTAAATGTTCTCAAACTGTAATACGGATTTAGATTCTGACTTCAGATCATTTAATTCTAAAACCTGATCATTGGCTAGGGGGATAAGATGAGTAATCATGGTCATGGGTCCTGTAAAGTCAAATCGAGTCTAATCCAATCCTAACCCATCTACCCCTGTCCCCTTTTGTCCCTAATTTTCCCTCCCTCCCTCCCTCCCTCCCTCCCTCCCTCCCTCCCTCCCTCCCTCCCTCCCTCCCTCCCTCCCTCCCTCCCTCCCTCCCTCCCCCCCCCCCCCCCCCCCCCCCCCCCAGCTGGAGACGGTCTTCGGCTCCCCCAACATGACGGTGGTGTATCACGTGATCGGGGCGGGCCTCGTCTACCACCCCTCCGTCGTCATGGAGGCGCTGGGGTCCTACGGCCGTGATAGGCTGATCGCTGACCTGCGCCAGTTCCTCCCCATGGTAACGGCACTGCCCAGCCCGGTGTCGCTATGGAGACCTGGTCCAGCCATGGGTCTTCTGCTCCAGACAGGTCAGCAGGATCCAACATGTAAACAACACGTAAACAACATGTAAACAACATGTAGGAGTGACACACATAGTGTTTTAGATGTGATGGCAGATGGCATAGCAATCACATTTAAAAATAGCATCGCATTTGAAACACTGCCATCACATTTAAAACACTGATGAGAGAAATGTGATGACAGTGAGTCTGTCTCATCAGAGAGGTTTTCTGTCATACAGTATTCTAGTGCGTTGTATTCCCCTGCTATGTGTTTTATTCAGACTTTATAGGTGTCCTGTTTGAATGTTCTGTACGATTCTCTGTTTGTCTCTAAAGTTCTGCGGTTCGTGGGCGCGGGGGATGACCCGCGTTCGTGCCGGTTCTCCCAGATGATGGAACAGAGGCTGGAGAACGTGTTCTCCGAGGCCCAGGCCAAGGTTCTGGACGCCCACAAACAGACTCCCTGTCCAGGTATCCCCTCCTCTCCCTCCCAGCCCCTCAGATATCCCCTCCTCTCCCTCCCAGCCCCTCAGATATCCCCTCCTCTCCCTCCCAGCCCCTCAGATATCCCCTCCTCTCCCTCCCAGCCCCTCAGGTATCCCCTCCTCTCCCTCCCAGCCTCTGGAGGATGGTGTGTGTGTGGAGGATGGTGTGTGTGTGTAGAGGATGTGTGTGTGTGTGTGTGTGAGTGTGTGTGTGTGTGTGTGGAGGATGGTGTGTGTGTGTGTGTGTGTGAGTGTGTGTGTGTGTGTGTGTGTGGAGGATGGTGTGTGTGTGTGGAGGATGTGTGTGTGTGTGTGTGTGTGTGTGTGTGTGTGGAGGATGGTGTGTGTGTGTGTGTGAGTGTGTGTGTGTGTGTGTGTGTGTGTGTGTGTGTGGAGGATGGTGTGTGTGTGGAGGATGGTGTGTGTGTGAGTGTGTGTGTGTGTGTGTGTGTGGAGGATGGTGTGTGTGTGGAGGATGGTGTGTGTGTGTGTGTGGAGGATGGTGTGTGTGTGTGGAGGATGGTGTGTGTGTGTGGAGGATGTGTGTGTGTGTGAGAGTGTAGAGGATGTCAAGCAGTGCTCTCATCCACTGAAGCATTTCTTCCTAGTTGCTCCTGAGGATGGTGTGTGTGTGTAGAGGATGTGTGTGTGTGTGTGTGTGTGTGAGTGTGTGTGTGTGTGTGTGGAGGATGGTGTGTGTGTGTGTGTGTGTGTGTGAGTGTGTGTGTGTGTGTGTGTGTGGAGGATGGTGTGTGTGTGTGGAGGATGTGTGTGTGTGTGTGTGTGTGTGTGGAGGATGGTGTGTGTGTGTGTGTGAGTGTGTGTGTGTGTGTGTGTGTGTGTGGAGGATGGTGTGTGTGTGGAGGATGGTGTGTGTGTGAGTGTGTGTGTGTGTGTGTGTGTGTGTGTGGAGGATGGTGTGTGTGTGGAGGATGGTGTGTGTGTGTGTGTGTGTGTGTGTGTGGAGGATGGTGTGTGTGTGGAGGATGGTGTGTGTGTGTGGAGGATGTGTGTGTGTGTGAGAGTGTGTGTGTGAGAGTGTAGAGGATGTCAAGCAGTGCTCTCATCCACTGAAGCATTTCTTCCTAGTTGCTCCTGAGGTTGTAACAGTCTTCCTGTCTACCTCAGAGACCAGGTGACTCATCTTCTGAATCACAGCTAAATTACCTTGTCCTAGCCATCCACACATCCCACAGCACCTTTCATCATCTTGTTTATGTTTAGAGGACAGTACCCCCCAAACACCAATAACATATTTTAGTCTCTTCCACCTTTAGCTCGTACAAGGAAAGCTACAGATTGGAGGATCTTCTTGGCTGCATGAGTACTCGTATGGCTCCCGTTATGGTTTGCCTACACATACTGTATCTATAAATCTGACCTCACAGGCCTTCACAAACAAAGCTCTTTAGTGTGAGCGTGCTAGGGAGGAGAGAGCAGGGTTTAAGCAGGGTTTAAGCAGGGTTTAAGCAGGGTTTAAGCAGGGTTTAAGCAGGGTTTAAACAGGGTTTAAGCAGGGTTTAAGCAGGGTTTAAGCAAGGTTTAAGCAGGGTTTCATTGGGGCAGAATAACGGTTTCTAAGAGCAGGGTCTGTCACCTGCTGCTTTTCATGATGGTGTTTGGAGGAAGAAAAAAACATTCTGCTACAATTTTTACGAGCATCAAAATAACGTTTAGACCTATATTACACGCAATTTTATGTGTGTGTATGTCACATTAAGTTGATATTACAAACACTTTAATAGCTATGGATAGCTTGCCAATTTCAAGTCAGACACGTTTTTCGTCTTTATGGCTTTCAACCTACTGTCAGTTCAAAGGAGACGAGGCCGTATGAACACAGGGAACTCAGATGTTCTGGAACTGCTTCAAGATTGATAGATGACCTGATGTGTGTCTCATTACATAAATGAGATGGACCTTTCTTAGAAGATTTACTGTACATACAGTAAGAATACTCTTCATCTTTCCATCGCTCTCTCTTCCTCTGTCTCTCTCTCTCCCTTCCTCTCTGTCTCTCTGTCTCTCTGTCTCTCTGTCTCTCTGTCTCTCTGTCTCTCTGTCTCTCTGTCTCCCTCCCTCCCCTCCCTCCCTCCCTCCCTCCCTCCCTCCCTCCCTCCCTCCCTCCCTCCCTCCCTCCCTCCCTCCCTCCCTCCCTCCCTCCCTCCCTCCCTCCCTCCCTCCCTCCCTCCCTCCCTCCATGTGGTCCAGGTTCTGAGTGTCTCTCTCCCCCTCTCTCTCTCAGGTTCTGAGTGTCTCTCTCCCCTCTCTCTCTCAGGTTCTGAGTGTCTCTCCCCCTCTCTCTCTCAGGTTCTGTGTGTCTCTCTCCCCCTCTCTCTATCAGGTTCTGAGTGTCTCTCTCTCCCCTCTCTCTCTCTCAGGTTCTGTGTGTCTCTCTCCCCCTCTCTCTCTCAGGTTCTGAGTGTCTCTCTCTCTCCCCCTCTCTCCCCAGGTTCTGAGTGTGTCCCAGGTTCCCGGTTCTCCGGCGGTTTCTCTGGTGTACGCGGTGAGGAACGGGAGCGTTCTCCTGAACGGCACGGCCGCCGCCAGCCTGCTGGTGCAGCTGAGCGCCGAGCTGGTGGGCTACTTCCTGTTCTACCCTCCGCTCACCATCGCAGAGCGTAAGTGACGCAATGCATCCTGGGATAGCCCCCCGCTTGGGTCAGAGGAGGAGAGAGGGATCGTCTTTACTCCACTTCACCCCTCCTCTCTCATTTTCTCTCCATCTCTCCTTTTCTCTTTTCTTTCTCTATCTCCTCTCTCATTCTCTTTCTCTTGTCTTTCTCTGTCTCTCTCTCTCCTCCCCCTTTTCTCTCCCCCCTCTCCCTCTTTTTTTGCATGATGACTCTCCAATGCTTCATTCAAATCAAACCTCGACCAATCATGGTTTGATTTAACCGCTAACCTTAGATGGACTTTTTTAAGTCGTCTCTGGCGGTTCCTGAATTTAATGGCATCATTTTGTCCCACAGGGTATTTATAGCAGAGAACTTACCTCTGCGATTAGCATGAGCAACGTCCATCAGCCTGCGGATAATTGGATGTTCGTGACAGTCCCCTGTGTCCCCTGCCTCCAGTCCTGACCCCTGACCCCTGCACAAACATTTTAATGATAACTTTTGCCATTTCTGTTCTTCTGAATCCTCTATGAGGACCCAGTCTGTCTATCTAGCCTTCGCCAGTCTCCTGTCCGCTCGGCCCTGTGTTACCCCTGTCTAGAGCACTGATGAGTGGTGAGAAGGAGGCAGGGGAGTGTAAACAGCAGGGGGAGGCAGGGAGGGAGGCAGGGAGGGAGGGGAGGAGGGAGGGGAGGAGGGAGGGGGGGAGGGAGGGGGGGAGGAGGGAGGGGAGAGGAGGGAGGGGGAGAGGGAGGGTGGGAGGGAGGGGAGGAAGGAGGGATGCAGGGAGGGGGGTGAGGAGGGAGGGGGGGAGGGAGTGGGAGGAGGAAGGGAAGGAAGGAGAGGAGGAGGGAGGGCAGGAGGGTAAACAGCAGGGGGGAGGCAGGGGGGAAGGGAAGGGGGGGAGGAAGGGGGGGAGGGAGGGGAGGAGGAAGGGCAGGAGGGTAAACAGCATGGGGGGAGGGAGGGGGAAGGGCAGGAGGGTAAACAGCAGGGGGAGAGAGGCCGGGCAGATGGCTCGCTGCTCGCCACTAACCAACGCTAGGCTGACCCCTCACCCCCCCTGTGTTTATGTTGTCTATATCTTTAGTGGCGTTTCTGCCTTTATTATTATTTAGTAGAGAGTTGAGAGAGAGAGATGTGGGTTTTGTACCTCTGGTAAAACCATCAATCATGTAGCCTTGTTTGAATCCCGCCTTGGCCCTTTGCTGCATGTCTTCCCCCCTCTCTCTCTCTCTCTCTCCCTGCCCTTCCTGTCACAACTCACTTAACAACTGTCCAATAAAGCATGGAAAGGGCCAAAATCTATATTAGAAAAGATGAGGTGTGTGAGGGCTCTGGCAAAACCCAATTAAGGTGTTCAATAATGAACAGGGATTTTCAGTATGTGGGACGTTTCTCACCTCGGGCCGTGTTCTGACAGACAACTACTCTGATCTCACGCCATCTCCGGCCGGCGCCACGGCGCCACGGCCCACGGCGCCATCGCGTGGAGAAATCTGCCGGCTGCTCCTCTCTCCCTCCTCTGATAGGAGTTAGTTCTGCTGTCAGACATCTTTGTTTCCTTACTGATTTTATTCAGTCGGTTTGGTCTCTGTGGAACAGACTAACACGTGTTCCTTTTCTTTGTTCGAAGTCTGCAGCTCAAACACAAGATAGAAATACTTCAGTCCAAGACCGGCGGCCAATCAAATGCAAGCGTCTGTAATTCAGCGAGTGGTTCACAACTATCCTCTATTCTATTGGTTCTGATATTTCAAATGTTCTTTCCTCATTTCCTGCACTGAGAATGATTGGGCTTCTATGAATGTGTCTCCTCAACCTCTTACACAGTTAGATACTGGCGTATGTGAGGCGTTGTTACAGATTAGGATAGATACTCTCTCATCACTCTCTCTCCCTCCCTCCCTCCCTCACTTTTTCTCTCTCTCTCTCTCTCTCTCTCTCTCTCTCTCTCTCT
>NC_090062.1:17100177-17151941 GCF_038355195.1 Osmerus mordax | reverse complement strand
GTCACACCCACGTGGAAACGTTGGTCCCCAACTAATACCTGTTGAAAGGCACCCAGGTCTCAGCCCCCAGTAACGACAAACTGTCTTCAGACTTTTTTTGCTAAAAACCCCCCAGCTGACTTTGTTTTTTCTTCTACAGCTTTGGAGTACCACAACCTGAACACCTCCATGTCCACTAGAGACTTCTGGGTAATCACAGGTAAGAATCCCATCCCTTCTACCATTGGCCCAGTGGTGGCGTGCGAGAAACAGAACCATCACATTCCAGCAACTATCGTCTTTCTCCTATACTGCGCTTGTTGTTGCATGTGAAAATCTCAACTTATTTATACTCCTACAGTTCACTTTTAAATAATTTAGGATCTACTGACAACACACCCTACAGTAGTCTCATCTCTGTGTAACATTCTGTGCTATTTAATGTGAAGCTAACTTGTTAATAAGTGTTATTGAAATATGGGTGATTGTATCAAGGATAATATCATTGTTGTATTTTCATGTGACATCAGGTTACTACATTAATTAATTATGTTGATTAGTGTTTGCGTGCGACATGGTGATAACCCTCCATCTCCCACGATCTCTCAATCACCCTGGGATCTGCGACGGTGACCCCTTCATCCTCTGCCAGGAACCTTGGGGTTGCCATGGACGACAAGCTCTCCCTCACGGCCCACCTTGCTGCGGTCTCCCGGTCGTGTAGATTCACCCTCTACAACATCCGGAAGATCAGGAGATACCTGTCTGAGCACTCCACCCAGCTGCTAGTCCAAGCACTTGTCCTCTCCAAGTTGGACGATTGCAACTCGCTGCTCGCTGGTCTCCCAGCATGTGCAACCCGCCCTCTTCAGAGGATTCAGAACGCAGCGGCCCGCCTGGTCTACAATCTACCCAGATGCTCCCATGTTACCCCGCTCCTCATCTCTCTCCACTGGCTACCTATCATGGCCCGTATCAGATTCAAGACCCTGGTATTGACCTTCCGAGCAGTGAACGGGACTGCACCCGTCTACATCAAGTCTCTCCTGCAGCCTTACACCCCCACCCGTCACCTACGGTCTTCTTCAGACAACCGCCTGGTGGTCCCACCGCTCAAGACCGCCCGGTCCCAACACAAGCTCTTCTCCTGTCTGGCCCCCCAGTGGTGGAATCAATTCCCCACCTCCATCAGAGACACTGACTGTCTCTCCACCTTCAAGAAAAGGCTCAAGACGCACTTGTTCCGGGAGTACAACGGTACTTAGGAATCGTTCGCTTGACCCGATGTTAGTTTCCTCAAGGATCACAATGACTCTTGCTCAAAGACTTGTTGCTCTTGTGGTTAGTGGTAACTGTTTTAATTTTTTTGTACTCGCTTTGATATATTGTTTTTATTATTGTTGCTTGTTTTTTCCACAGGTACACTTGCACGTATAGCGGTTCATGTTGTTTAATTGTAACTTGTTTAACTACATGCTCTTATGGTTCTTCCCTTTGGCACTTACTTTGGTTGTTCACAATGTGTGCTTCATGTTTGGCTACTCGCAATGTTTTGTGGCTATCTTGTTGTTATGATCATTGACCTATGCACTTTGTAAAGCTCTCTCTTGGAAGTCGCTTTGGATAAAAGCGTCTGCTAATGAATAAATGTAAATGTAAATGTGATAGCACTGATTGTGTTCAGTAGAGAAAATGTTTTGAGATGTCATATCCTTATGTCGCTGTGATACTAGGTGCGTTCGACTTCATGCAGCGCCGGCGTCGCCTGCAGCCCGGCTGACTTGAAGCAAGCCAATGGCATTTCTCAACTTTACGACAGCCGGCTACAGCCTAACGGGGGTTAGGCGTGGCTAACGGGGGTTAGGCGTGGCTAACGGGGGTTAGGCGTGGCTAACGGGTAGGTGTGGCTAACGGGGGGTAGGCGTGGCTAACGGGGGTTAGGCGGCTACGGGGGCGTGCTAACGGGGTAGGGCCGTGGCTAACGGGGGTTAGGCGTGGCTAACGGGGGTAGGGCTGGCTAACGGGGTAGGCGTGGCTAACGGGGGTTAGGCGTGGCTAACGGGGTTAGGCGTGGCTAACGGGGGTAGGCGTGGCTAACGGGGGTTAGGCGTGGCTAGGGGGTTAGGCGTGGACGGGTAGGCGTGGCTAACGGGGTTAGGCGTGGCTAACGGGGGTTAGGCGTGGCTAACGGGGGTTAAGCGTGGCTAACAGGGGTTAGGCGTGGCTAACAGTCGTAGAGCTTTGGACTGCAGATCCAGAGTTTGCAGATCCCCCCTGCATGTCGCTTTAGATAAACCTGTTCACCTGTGTGTGTGTGTTGATACAGTATGAGTGTGTGTGTGTTGATACAGTATGAGTGTGTGTGTGTTGATACACTATGAGTGTGTGTGTGTTGATACAGTGTGTGTGTGTGTTGATACACTATGAGTGTGTGTGTGTGTTGATACAGTGTGTGTGTGTGTCTCAGGTCTGTAGCGATGTCCTCTCTGTCTGCTGTCTCCACGGAGGGGCTTGTCAGTGGTGAGTGTATGTGGCGGGGTTAACCCTGTGCTTGCTCGAGCGGGATGATAGGGAGCAAGGTCAGGCTAATGGGATTTACTTCCTCTGAACAAGATAAATTACCAGGGCTCCTGTCTCTCCCAACACCCCCCCTCTGCTCCCTGCTGTTCTCTCCATCCTGTTCTCTCCATCCCTCCCACAATGCATTTACCTCCCCCCGCTCTCTCTCTTTCTCCATCTCACTGTTCTCTCTCTCTCCTTCCTCCTCCCTCTCACTTTGGCTGATGTCCTCCCTCTTCCCCATCAACCCCCGCCCCCCTTTATCTCCCTTCTCTCCCCCTCCCCTCCTTCCTGCTCTCTCTCCTCCTTCCCTCCCTCCACCCAACACCCTCTCCCCCTTCCCTCCCTCCCTCCCTCCCTCCCTCCCTCCACCCACCCCCCTCTCCCCCTTCCCTCCCTCCCTCCACCCACCCCCCTCTCCCCCTTCCCTCCCTCCCTCCCTCCCTCCCACCCACCCCCCGCTCCCCCTTCCCTCCCTCCCTCCCTCCACCCACCCCCACCTCCCCCTTCCCTCCCTCCACCCACCCCCCTCTCCTCCTTCCCTCCGCCCACCCCCCTCTCCCCCTTCCCTCCACCCCACCTCCCCCTTCCTTCCCTCCCTCCACCCACCCCCCTCTCCCCCCTCCGCAGTGATCCAGGATGTGTCCAACTCCTCCTTGGGGCTCCAGTACCAGAGCTTTGCCAGTCTGATGGAGCAGAGGCTGGCTGAGCTGTTTGTGTTGGCCGGGCAGCAGGGCACACGCCTGAGGAGGGCCACCACCATGGAGCGCTACACCGTCCAGGTGAGGGGGCAGAGCTGGGACGGCACCCCAGCCAGGGGGGCCTTTCCCTGGGCAGCACAGACACCCAGCTAGGGGAGGCCTCTCCCTGGGCAGCACAGACACCCAGCTAGGGGAGGCCTCTCCCCTGGGCAGCACAGACACCCAGCTAGGGGAGGCCTCTCCCTGGGCAGCACAGACACCCAGCTAGGGGAGGCCTCTCCCTGGGCAGCACAGACACCCAGCTAGGGGAGGCCTCTCCCTGGGCAGCACAGACACCCAGCTAGGGGAGCCTCTCCCTGGGCAGCACAGACACCCAGCTAGGGGAGGCCTCTCCCTGGGCAGCACAGACACCCAGCTAGGGGAGGCCTCTCCCTGGGCAGCACAGACACCCAGCTAGGGGAGGCCTCTCCCTGGGCAGCACAGACACCCAGCTAGGGGAGGCCTCTCCCTGGGCAGCACAGACACCCAGCTAGGGGAGGCCTCTCCCTGGGCAGCACAGACACCCAGCTAGGGGAGGCCTCTCCCTGGGCAGCACAGACACCCAGCTAGGGGAGGCCTCTCCCTGGGCAGCACAGACACCCAGCTAGGGGAGGCCTCTCCCTGGGGCAGCACAGACACCCAGCTAGGGGAGGCCTCTCCCTGGGCAGCACAGACACCCAGCTAGGGGAGGCCTCTCCCTGGGCAGCACAGACACCCAGCTAGGGGAGGCCTCTCCTGGGCAGCACAGACACCCAGCTAGGGGAGGCCTCTCCCTGGGCAGCACAGACACCCAGCTAGGGGAGGCCTCTCCCTGGGCAGCACAGACACCCAGCTAGGGGAGGCCTCTCCCTGGGCAGCACAGACACCCAGCTAGGGGAGGCCTCTCCCTGGGCAGCACAGACACCCAGCTAGGGGAGGCCTCTCCCTGGGCAGCACAGACACCCAGCTAGGGGAGGCCTCTCCCTGGGGTCCCTCTTGCTCTTACAGGACGATACTGGTCTGTCTGTGTGTGTGTGAGTGTCTGTCTGTGTGTGTGTGTGTGTGTGTGTGAGAGGAAGCAAAAAAATTAGCTGGATGTTGTTGGCTTGCTTCCATTCGTAAGTCATGAATTATGTGGAAAAACACGACAGAAAGCGAGCATTAACACCACACGCACAAAAAAAACACACACACACACTGACACACACAACACTCTGTTTGAGGTAATTAGGGGTATTTTAGACGTATTATCTACTAATTGCTCATCAAATAAGCCAGAGGTTGAATGTTTTAGAGGCAGCTTGTTGCTGCTCTCCGCACCATTTTAAGTGTTTGATTTTAACTGGGAGAAGTGGGTTAAACACACAGGCTTTCCTCATGCTGCGTCGCACTCGCTCTCTCTGTCGCTCTGTCGATTCTCTCACTTAATGAAATCTATTATTTAGAAACATGCCTGGTGATGATATACTGCCTATTCTACCCTACACTATACTATAATTCTATTAAAAACTTTTGTTTTCTGTGGTGAGATATGCTTTGTGAAAAACCTGACAGTTGTGTAACCGGCCGGTGTACTAATTCTGTGTGCTATGTTATGCTACGCTATACTACGTTACGCTAGTCACTGACACAGTATGTTATGCTACGCTATACTACACTACGCTAGTCACTGACACAGAATGTTATGCTACGCTATACTACACTACGCTAGTCACTGACACAGTATGTTATGCTACGCTATACTACACTACGCTAGTCACTGACACAGTATGTTATGCTACGCTATACTACGCTACGCTAGTCACTGACACAGTATGTTATGCTACGCTATACTACGCTACGCTAGTCACTGACACAGTATGTTATGCTACGCTATACTACGCTACGCTAGTCACTGACACAGTATGTTATGCTACGCTATACTATGCTACGCTAGTCACTGACACAGAATGTTATGCTACGCTATACTACGCTACGCTAGTCACTGACACAGTATGTTATGCTACGTTATACTACGCTACGCTAGTCACTGACACAGTATGTTATGCTACGCTATACTACGTTACGCTAGTCACTGACACAGTATGTTATGCTACGCTATACTACGCTACGCTAGTCACTGACACAGTATGTTATGCTACGCTATACTACGTTACGCTAGTCACTGACACAGTATGTTATGCTACGCTATACTACGCTACGCTAGTCACTGACACAGTATGTTATGCTACGCTATACTACACTACGCTAGTCACTGACACAGTATGTTATGCTACGCTATGCTACGCTACACTAGTCACTGACACAGTATGTTATGCTACGCTATACTACACTACGCTAGTCACTGACACAGTATGTTATGCTACGCTATGCTACACTACGCTAGTCACTGACACAGTATGTTATGCTACGCTATGCTACGCTACGCTATTCACTGACACAGTATGTTATGCTACGCTACGCTAGTCACTGACACAGTATGTTATGCTACGCTATGCTACGCTACACTAGTCACTGACACAGTATGTTATGCTACGCTATGCAACGCTACACTAGTCACTGACACAGTTGTGAATTTCTCAGATGGTGGGGATCCGGTGGGTGTCCGGGACCAGGAACCCTGTGGAGATGACCTACTACGTCCAGGAGAACGGCGTCCCGCTAGCCGGCACCACCGCCGCCAAGGTGCTGAACACTGTGGACTCCCAGACCATGGCTCTCACCCTGGGATACTTCATCCTGCTGCAGGCAGACCGTACGTATGGCTCTCCCTGTCTCTCTCTCTCTCTCTCTCTCTGTCTCCCCCTCTCTCTACCTTACTCCCCCTCTCCCTCCTCTCTCTCTGTCTCACTTTCTCTCTGTCTACCTCTCACTGTTTCTACTTCTCTCTTTTTCTCTCCCTCTGTTTCTCTGTTTCTCTCTCTTGCTCTCTCAGTTTCTCTCTTCTAATTTTTCTGTCTGCCTCTCTGTTTCTCTAAGTCTCTCTGTCTCTTCCTCTCCATCCACCAACTCCTGATGAGAGGAACAGAAGAGAGACTCCTGGGATGAATACTAAGAATGTAGAGAAGAGGGAGAGAGAGGAGAGAGGAAGATGTTCCAGTAGATAGAGAGACAAGCAGAGACAATCTCCTCCTCCACATGATCTCTCTGATGTGCTTTAGACCGCATCTCCCCCTGTAGAAGAAGAGAAGGAAGGAGAGAGAGAAGAAGAGAGACTGAGCATAAGAAAGTGTGTGTGGACAGAGGGAGAGTGTGTGGGGAGAGAGATAGTGTGTGGGGAGAGAGAGAGAGATAGTGTGTGGGGAGAGAGAGATGGAGAGTGTGTGGGGAGAGAGAGATGGAGAGTGTGTGGGGAGAGAGAGATGGAGAGTGTGTGGGGAGAGAGATGGAGAGTGTGGGGAAAGAGAGATGGAGAGTGTGTGGGGAGAGAGAGAGAGATAGTGTGTGGGGAGAGAGAGATGGAGAGTGTGTGGGGAGAGAGAGATGGAGAGTGTGTGGGGAGAGAGAGATGGAGAGTGTGTGGGGAGAGAGAGATGGCTGTGAAGAGGGTGGAACAGAGACAGAAACACAGAGATACAGAGAGGAGGGATACTGGTACAATCCTTATGGTTTTTCAAACACTCCAAATAAACCAGGGATAGATCTACTGTCTGTGTCCGCACATGTGTGTGTGTGTGAGCAAGCTGAGGTTTCTGTGTTTCTCCAGACAAAGTGTGGTCTTAACACTATGCTCTCAATGACCCATGCATATGTACACACTCCACACACACATAACACACGCACACACACACACACACATACACACACACACACACACACACACATACACACGTACACATCCAAAACACGTGTGTTAAGTTGCTCATTTCTCATCAGCTGTGGTCAAGAACCCACCTAACAACCTGTGGATCATCGCCGCGGTGATGGCGCCCATCGGCGTGGTAACGGTCATCATCCTCATCATCACCGCTGTGCTGTGCAGGAAGAACAAGAGTGACTTCAAGGCTGACGCCGTTGGCAACCTTAACCCCGAGCTAAGGTTGGCACACACACACCCACACACACACCACACACACACACACACACTGCAAGCCAGAGAGATGCTGAAACCCATGTCTGTTTCTGTTTGTGTCTTCAGACGGTGTATCGCAGGGATGTGGGCTACTATCACCAGGTACCTTCAGCTCTCACACACACACACACACACACACACACACACACCACACACACACACACACACACACACACACACACACACTACCACACGCACCCCACACCAACCCTCGCACTCACACCATCCCCCAAAAAGAAACAGCAAATGTTTACTCCTCGATAGGTCTGCAAAACGCCTTTGTAAACCGAGATTTTGTTAAAACGTTTGTTAACCGAGACCGTAGGTCGAGGTTTACAAATTGTTGAGGAGACAAAGCGTTTGCTGACCTGTCGAGGAGTAAACATTTGGTTTCTTATATACTACAACAATACGTGGGAAGATCACAAATCAAACAGGTCGAATCTGGAGCAGACGCCATGTTGTCAGAGCAATCAGCTGCACTTGCACTGGTGACGTCACTACATCTCAAGGCAACATATCAACAACGTCAATTTGTCTTCTGTCTGCTTCAGATACTTCTTTAAAACGGGAAGCGATTGCGGGGCGTTTGCGGACCTGTGCAGAAACCATATTTGGTTGTTTTAGTTTTTTGGGGGGCTTTTTAGGCTACTTGTTGCCGAGCAGATGCCACGTTGTTAAGGCCAATGGCTACATCTCCAAGGCAACAGCTTGTTGCTAGGTCCATAAAACCGTTTATTTTACCTCTGCGAACTTTCTGGAGGTATATAAACGGTATTATAACTTTTGAGAACGTCTTCTGGACCAATAGGAACAGCGTATTGGTCCAATTATTACACTAGTATATAAGAAACACATTTTATTGACTTGATATCAATTTCATTTCTATCCTCCATGTAGAATGTAAGTTATTATAAAGCAGATCTATATTCCATGGAGAGTGTAAGTTATTATAAAGCAGATCTATATTCTATGTAGAGTGTAAGTTATTATAAAGCAGATCTATATTCCATTCCAGCTGTCTGCAGTTCTGTCTGGGATCAGTAGGCTAATGGGCGACCTTGTTCAGCTGCTCTCTGACAGCTAGTTTGTCCTGCCGTCGTAAACACAAACAGGAGTGTAAAGACATGCTGTGGCGAGTTACATTGATTTGCTGTTTTATTGTTTTATTTTCTTAGGCCTGGTGAACTTCAGTGTGTGAAGGACTGTGTGTGTGTGTGTGTGTGTGTGTAGTTGTGTGTGTGTGTGTGTGTTTCGGAAACATTTGCCCTAAATTGCAACAGCAAGGTCAAAGGGTCTCCTCTAAAGCTCGAGGAAGTAGGTTACTGACAACACACACACACACATGCATACACACGCGTCACGTACACACACACACACACACACACACACTATCACTACATCTAACTATGGCAGATCCAGGCTAATGCCTGTACTGTGCTTCACCTTGCTATCCTGGGAGAACTCAGTATGTTTACTGTGCTGTAGTGTTCAGTACGTTTACTGTGCTGTAGTGTTCAGTACGTTTACTGTGCTGTAGTGTTCAGTACGTTTACTGTGCTGTAGTGTTCTGTATGTTTACTGTGCTGTAGTGTTCAGTACGTTTACTGTGCTGTAGTGTTCAGTACGTTTACGGTGCTGTAGTGTTCAGTACGTTTACTGTGCTGTAGTGTTCAGTACGTTTACTGTGCTGTAGTGTTCAGTACGTTTACTGTGCTGTAGTGTTCAGTATGTTTACTGTGCTGTAGTGTTCAGTGCGTTTACTGTGCTGTAGTGTTCAGTATGTTTACGGTGCTGTAGTGTTCAGTACGTTTACTGTGCTGTAGTGTTCAGTACGTTTACTGTGCTGTAGTGTTTACTGTGCTGTAGTGTTCAGTACGTTTACTGTGCTGTAGTGTTCAGTACGTTTACTGTGCTGTAGTGTTCAGTACGTTTACTGTGCTGTAGTGTTCAGTACATACAGTATTAACATCACATTCTGAGGCAGCATGAAGGCCCCGCCCTGTTCTGACCTGCTTCAGTGCTGGGCTCTACATACACTATCTGCTTACTTCATGTTATGCACTCAACCTCTTCATGTAATCCTGTTGGGTGTAGTTCAGTGATTAGAGCGTATAACTGCCAGCCGTTAGGTGTATGGTTCAAATCCCCTCTGTAGATAGCATCTGCTGAGATATGATGAGCTCTTTGACAATGTCACTGGCTCTGTGTGATTTGAAGTGTGCAATGAGGGGTTGTTAAGTCGTAGAAATGATTTTTAAATGCCTTTGTAGACTGTGTTTTTGTAAAGCAAGGCTTTTCCAGATTTTTCCATATCTCTCTCTCCTCCCTCCCTCTCTCTCTGTCCATCTCACACACACACACACACACACACACACACACACACACAAACCTCCAGGGTTCTCCTGGGAGATAAGAAGTAACAAGGAACAATATTATGATGGTGGTTTCTGATACCTGTGTGTGTGTGTGTATATGTGTGTGTGTGTGGCTGTGTGTGTACGTGTGTGTGTGTGTGGCAGTGTTTGTATATGTGTGTGTGTGTGGCTGTGTGTGTATATGTGTGTGTGTGTGGCTGTGTGTGTACGTGTGTGTGTGTGTGGCAGTGTTTGTATATGTGTGTGTGTGTGGCTGTGTGTGTATATGTGTGTGTGTGTGGCTGTGTGTGTACGTGTGTGTGTGTGTGTGGCAGTGTTTGTATATGTGTGTGTGTGTGGCTGTGTGTGTATATGTGTGTGTGTGTGGCTGTGTGTGTATATGTGTGTGTGTGTGGCTGTGTGTGTACGTGTGTGTGTGTGTGGCTGTGTGTGTACGTGTGTGTGTGTGTGGCAGTGTTTGTATGCGTGTGTGGCTGTGTGTGTGTGTTTTGAGGGATGAGACTCTTGGTAGGGCTAGACAGATGCATAAGGTTATGCATCTCATACTAATAGTATCCCCCTCTGCTCTCAGTGTCTCTCTGGTTCCCTCCTCTCTGGTCTCTCCTCTCTGGTCTCTCCTCTCTGGGCTCTCCTCTCTGGTCTCTCCCCTGGTCTCTCCCCTGGTCTCTCCTCTCTGGTCTCTCCTCTCTGGTCTCTCCCCTGGTCTCTCCTCTCTGGTCTCTCCCCTGGTCTCTCCTCTCTGGTCTCTCCTCTGGTCTCTCAGTGTCTCTCCTGTCTGGATCTTTTCTGGTCTCTCCTCTCCTTGTCTGCAGAGATAGCATGTGGTCTCTTACCTCGAACAACCTGCAGATCCCTGCCTGCACTCTCAGTCTGAGTGTGTGAGTGTGTGTGGGTGTGTGTGTGTGTGAGTGGGTGTGTGTGAGTGTGTGTGTGTGTGTGGGTGTGTCATGCCTCCACTCTCAGCCTTAGTGAAAACACTTGCTACACCTCAGCCTGAGTGTGGTTCAGTCGAGGGCAGATTGACTCGATAGCTTGCTGAGGAGCAGTGACCTGTGGCTGACAGACAATGACAGAGTGTAGAAAGCACTTCTGAATCTTTTACGAATACGTGAGTGTCTTTGTGTGTGAGTGTGTGTGTGTGTGTGTGTGTGTGAGAATCTCTGTGTGTCTTTCTCTGGGTGGGTGTGTGTGTGTTTGCATGTGTGTCTGCGGTATATCCTTGGCCCTTGCTGTTATATTTAATTTTGGGAACATCTTGTGACAGGTGAAGCAGATAATACGGAAGCATCTCTTTAATCTTACATACATTTTACATTTGGTCATTTAGCAGACGCTCTTATCCAGAGCGACTTACTGTAAGTACAGGGACAAGTAGGGTGAAGTGCCTTGCCCAAGGACACAACATCAATTGACACGGCCGGGAATCGAACTGGCAACCTTCAGATTACTAGCCCGACTCCCTCACCGCTCAGCCATCTGACTCCCGAATGAATCCTGAATCTTCTGCAGCTAAACGCTTTCAAACGTCTGACTGGATTGAGCTGGATCTCAAGATGTCTCTGTCCTGCTGGGACGTTTATAGCAGCTGGAAAAAGAAGGATTTAAAGATTCTCTTGATGAAATCAGTGTTTACAGAGTTCAAGGCACAGTGTCGTCCATTAATACATGCAGCAATGTTCTCTAAGTCTTTTAAGATCACTGAAAAGCTGCATGTTTAATTCGGCCATTAAAAGATCGCCTGCCAGGCGTCCCACAGTCCAAAGTCAGTGGGTGTTCAGTATATATGTGTAAGACTATCGGGCGTATTCAGCCCTGGCCTTCTTTAACCTGTTTTCTACCTCACCCCCACCGCCAACCCTCCCTCACCCCCACTGCCAACCCTCCCTCCCTCCCCCTCCAGCCAGTCCAGGGGTTCGACTACGCCAAGCAGCACCTGGGCCAGCAGGGCGGTGATGACGAGGCCTCCCCTGTCCGTGGGGACACCCTGGCTCTCGCCCTGCCCCTCCGCGACGCCCCCCTCACCCTGGACAAGACCCTCAACCAGGAGGGCTCCACCTGCAGGAAGACGCTCACCTCCGGCCTACGCAAAAGGTAGGCAGCACCTGGGACAGCCCAGTGGTTAAAGCACATGTTTACAGGTGATTTACTGCAGGTGAAGAGGTCTCAGGTTCAATTCCCCTGCTTTGGATGAAAGCATCTTTGAAACAAAAACAGGACATTTCGTGACATTAAATACGCACCGTGATACCAATGGGTAGGCAGGACCTGAAGGATACTTCTGTCCTTCTCATTATCCACTGTCTCGACCCAAACCCAGTCAAACCCATTAGGTGATAAGAGCTCTCTCCAGCAGGTGAAGGGATATGATTTGCGTTCTCCTCGAGAAGAGAGGGTCTGGTAGCTCTAGTGTCTGGGTCTCGGTTTCCACTGTTTCATGCTATTGTACTTCAAATCTAAATTTGGCAGCCGGGAAGGTTTTTTCTTTTACAGGAAGGCATTTGCACCGCCATTGTCACACCCACTCACCCAGAAAAAATAGAAACCTTATCTCTGAATAATATAAAGGGCTTTAGTGAGGTCCTCTGGGGATTATTATCTGTTGAATTGGGCGTCGGAGTAAGAGTCAGTTTGCTGATGTCAGGTTTGAAAAGGTGTGGAGTGTGTTCCTCCCCGGGGTATTGTATTAGCTGCGTCTGACATCACTTCTGGGCCTAGCGGGAGGGTTAGCATAGGTGTGGGTTTAGATCGGTGGGTAGAGCATTTGACTTCAGATGAAGAGTTGTCAGGTTCAACTGCGGAAGTCTACGTCACTGTGGATGATGCAGAGATTCTGTTTTTTTCAGTTTTCCTTCTCCTCTCTTCTCCCCTCCCCAAACCCTCTCCTCTCTCCCCTCCCCTCCCCACACCCTCTCCTCGCTCCCCTCCCCTCCCCACACCCTCTCCTCTCTCCCCTTCCCTCCCCACACCCTGTCCTCTCTCCCCTCCCCTCCCCACACCCTCTCCTCTCTCCCCTCCCCACACCCTCTCCTCTCTCCCCTCCCCTCCCCACACCCTCTCCTCTCTCCCCTCCCCTCCCCACATCCTCTCCTCTCTCCCCTCCCTTCCCCTCCCCACACCCTCTCCTCTCTCCCCTCCCCTCCCCACACCCTCTCCTCTCCTCTCTTCTCCCCTCCCCACACCCTCTCCTCTCTTCTCCCCTCCCCACACCCTCTCCTCTCTCCCCTCCCCTCCCCACACCCTCTCCTCTCTCCCCTCCCCTCCCCACACCCTCTCCTCTCTTCTCCCCTCCCCACACCCTCTCCTCTCTTCTCCCCTCCCCACACCCTCTCCTCTCTTCTCCCCTCCCCACACCCTCTTCTCAAACTAAACCTCTGAGTAGTTAGCGACCACGCTTAATCATGCTGAACGGTTTCTTTGGAAGACAAGTAAAGGGTGCCGTCTTTCATGCACGGCGCAAAACAGGATTTATTCAGATGACATTTACAGGGTGCAGAATGGAGGAATGAGGGGTGGAGAGGGGGGGGTGGGGGGAGGGGAGGGGGGGTGAAGAACTATGAGGGGTTTGACGAGGAGGGGGGGGTTGAGGTTTACATTTTCTAAATTGAGCGATTGAGCAAAAGGAAGGCACCATCCATCTCTCTCTCCCTGTTGTGTGGGCGTGTTGTTCTGTCTTGATGATATGAGGGCAGACGTTTGCTGAGTTGACAGAAAGTCCAGCTCTGCTATATCACACAGTGTGACCCCCCTTCTAACCATCGCCTCACACACACGCTTACACACATAAACACATGCATACACGCACACACTCACACACACACACTCAGACACAAACACATGCATACACGCACACACTCACACACACACACTCAGACACATAAACACATGCATACACGCACACACTCACACACACACACTCAGACACATAAACACATGCATACACGCACACACTCACTCACACACACCCACACACACACACACACTCAGACACATAAACACATGCATACACGCACACACTCACACACACACACTCAGACACAAACACACTCACACACACACACACACACACTCAGACACATAAACACATGCATACACGCACACACTCACACACACACACTCAGACACAAACACACTCACACACACACACACACACACTCAGACACATAAACACATGCATACACGCACACACTCACACACACTCACACAAATATCCCCTCATTGACAGAGGGGAGGTGGTGTGAATGAGCTCTGTACACGCAGTGTGTGTGTGTGTGAGTGTGTGTGTGAGTGTGTGTGAGTGTGTGTGTACACGCTAGCTGTTAGCAGCTTTTAATCAAGCGCAGTTTGAGAATTGCCCGAGGCCTCGCTCTCTGAGGCCTCACTCTCCGTCTCCCCTGCTTTGGAGATTTGTGTTTCACTGAGTCGGAAAATAAATGACGGCGTTGGTTCTATCGTCAGGACCAGGATGCAGTTTGCACGGCCCAGTGGAGGGGCAGCGGCGTGCCGAACAGCAGCAAGTCAACGCCTCTCGTAGACTGCAGAGAGAGAAGGCCTTCCAGACACATCTATAAACATGCAAATGAAAGTCATAAAACACACACAGACATATATATATATACACACACACACACACACACTGTACACACACAAACACTGAACACACACAAACCCATACCGCTACACTATATCATTCCCTAAAGTCATGTAATCAGTAGCCAGGTGATATTTAGACGTGTTTGAAATGTCTGGTCTCTCCCTGGGATGTCCTTACTGTGCCAGCCTCATCAAGTGTCCTCCAGCCTGTTTAATACCTCCTTCCTCAGGGCTCCTAAACCCTGAAGCAACCTTCAGATAACACTGGGGGTTCCTCTCTCACTTCTAGCTGTTACCTTCCATTCTTTAAGAAACATCCCTTAAACATGCTCCATGAGCCTACGACCAAACCTGGGAGATTAACCCTAACAGGACTAACCCTGGGTCTAACATGACTAACCCTGGGTTTAACAGGACTAACCCTGGGTCTAACAGGACTAACCCTGGGTCTAACAGGACTAACCCTGGGTCTAACAGGACTAACCCTGGGTCTAACAGGATTAACCCTGGGTCCAACAGGACTAACCCTGGATCTAACAGGACTAACCCTGGGTCTAACAGGACTAACCCTGGGTCTAACAGGATTAACCCTTGGTCTAACAGGACTAACCCTGGGTCTAACATGACTAACCCTGGGTCTAACATGACTAACCCTGGGTCTAACAGGACTAACCCTGGGTCTAACAGGATTAACCCAGGGTCTAACATGACTAACCCTGGGTCTAACAGGACTAACCCTGGGTCTACCAATAGAGGCTAACCCCAAACTTCCATGTCCCTTAGAAGGACAGGATGAGGAGGGGGAGGGGGGAGAGGACTTAACCGCTGTCTGAGTGGGATGAGCCCGGCGCTAACCGCTGCTCCTGTTGCTATGGTTACTCTAAGCAGGTTGCCGAGCGAGGACGGTTCCGTCATCAGTAACGAATCAGAGAGGCTGAACTCTGGAAGAGGCTCCACGCTGCAGAAAGTCACAAAGGAGGAGAGGAACAAGAGGAATGGTGAGCACTCACACAAACACACACAAACACACACACACAAACACACACACACATACACACAGCAGTCTACTCAGCAGTAACCAGAGAGGTGGACCTGATGAATATGAATGAGACAGACAGTGTGCTGACATAAATATTGTCTGTCACACACACACACACACATACACACACACAGTCAGATATACATACATATACACGCAGAGAGAGAGAGAGAGAGAGAGAGAGAGAGAGAAAAGAGAGAGAGAGAGAGAGAGAGAGAGAGAGAGAGAGAGCTGAAAGGTCACAACGTCATTCCTGATCATGATTCCCTCGTGTGAGAACATACGTCAGAAGTCACATGGTTATGTGTCTAAACTGGACAGAAAATAATATAAATCGACAGGAAGGGTTAGGAACTTCAGATCATTCACACGGTGAGTAAAGAGCTCAGTGTGCCACTTGTCCAACTTACTTAGTATTAAGTAAACGACAGAAATTTAATTCAAATACTCCACGTATAAGACAATAACGTCCAAAACCACATATCTAACCACAACTAGAACAGGGAGTCAGATGGCTGAGTGGTGAGGGAATCGGGCTAGTAATCCGAAGGTTGCCAGTTCGATTCTCGGTCATGCCAACTGACGTTGTGTCCTTGGGCAAGGCACTTCACCCTACTTGCCTCGGGGGAATGTCCCTGTACTTACTGTAAGTCGCTCTGGATAAGAGTGTCTGCTAAATGACTAAATGTAAATGTAGAACGAAGATCTTTTTACTGGTCGAAAATCATGTTTTCATGTTCTGATATTTGAACATGATTGAAACCTTTATTTGGTATGTTCTGTTGTGTGTGTTGTGTCAGATCTGTACAACACCTCATCCGGGTCACTGCAGCTCATCTCCATAAAGCCCCTGGGGGCGGGGCTTCCTCTGGGGGCGGGGCCTCCCCTGGGGGCGGGGCCTCCCCTGGGGGTGGGGCCTCCCCTGTCGACGGGGCCTCCTTTCCTTACTCTCACCCCACCTCCTCCGAACGCAGTCAAGACTCTGCCATCGTCAACGGAGAGGTCAGACACACACACCCACTGGCATGGTGCCCCCGACACACACACAAATACACAGAGAGAGTTTAGACACTGACATGGTACACCCGACACACCCACAAACTCACTAGCTCCCCCCCCCCAGGTGAACCTGGCCCTGAAACAGAAGTCGGACATCGAGCACTACAGGAACAAGCTGAGGCTGAAGGCCAAGAGGAAAGGCTACTACGACTTCCCCTCAGGGGACGACAGCGCCCGCGGCCTGGGACTGAGGCACGGGGGCCCAGGGGCCGAGCCAGGGGGGCCCCCGTGCACCCAGGACGACCGGGGGTCCACCTACGTCAAGTCCCGACAGAGGTGAGAAGGGGAGGGGTTGAGGGAGGGGTTGGGGAAGGGGACGGGAGATTAGATTATATTTGACTCAATAGTATTTTAGGAGTGGGGAGGTGGGTTAGGGTTAGTGGAAAGTCATGTGGTTAGAAGGACATGTAATATGACGTTGCCCCTGCCTACATGGATGCATTATGTGAATGGGTAAAATCTACAGACAAGACACACATACCTGCATATATATACACACACCTCCACACACACACACCTCCATACACACACACGCCTCCACACACACACACACACACACACCTCCACACACACACACCTCCATACAAACACACACCTCCATACAAACACACACCTCCATACACACACACACACCTCCATACACACACACGCCTCCACACACACACACACCTCCATACACACACACACACCTCCATACAAACACACACCTCCATACACACACATGCCTCTCTCTCTCACACACACCTCTTCTCTCCTCTCCCATGTCCTCTCCTGAGGATGATGATGCATATGATGATGAATGTGATGAGGAGTAGGATGATGATGATTGACATGGATCCTCATCAGACCTTGGATTGGATATGCTGCATTTGAGCTTGTCCTGATATGGTCAGTCTGAAGTGCTGGTCGGCATCTGATTGGCAGGCACTCGCAGGTGAGACAGCCAGCCTATCGCAGCAGGCAGAGCCTGAACAGCCCCAGTCCTGGAGGGACGGAGATGGACCTGCTGGTCATGAGGGAACGACCCCGGAGAGGCATCCGCAATAACGGCTACGACGTGAGTCTCTACCCCACACTGAGTCTCTACCCCACACTGAGTCTATACCCTGAGTCTCTACCCCACACTGAGTCTCTACCCCGCACTGAGTCTCTATCCCACACTGAGTCTCTACCCCACACTGAGTCTATACCCTGAGTCTCTACCCCACACTGAGTCTCTACCCCGCACTGAGTCTCTACCCCGCACTGAGTCTCTACCCCACACTGAGTCTCTACCCCACACTGAGTCTATACCCTGAGTCTCTACCCCACACTGAGTCTCTACCCCGCACTGAGTCTCTACCCCACACTGAGTCTCTACCCCGCACTGAGTCTCTACCCCGCACTGAGTCTATACCCTGAGTCTCTACCCCACACTGAGTCTCTACCCCGCACTGAGTCTCTACCCCACACTGAGTCTCTACCCCCGCACTGAGTCTCTACCCCACACTGAGTCTCTACCCCACACTGAGTCTCTACCCCGCTCTGAGTCTCTACCCCGCACTGAGTCTCTACCCCACACTGAGTCTATACCCTGAGTCTCTACCCCACACTGAGTCTCTATCCCACACTGAGTCTATACCCTGACTCTCTACCCCACACTGAGTCTCTACCCTGAGTCTCTACCCCCACACTGAGTCTCTACCCCACACTGAGTCTCTACCCCGCACTGAGTCTCTACCCCACACTGAGTCTATACCCTGAGTCTCTACCCCACACTGAGTCTCTATCCCACACTGAGTCTATACCCTGACTCTCTACCCCACACTGAGTCTCTACCCTGAGTCTCTACCCCACACTGAGTCTCTACCCCACACTGAGTCTCTATCCCACACTGAGTCTCTACCCCGCACTGAGTCTCTACCCCGCACTGAGTCTCTATCCCACACTGAGTCTCTATCCCGCACTGAGTCTCTACCCCGCACTGAGTCTATACCCTGAGTCTCTACCCCACACTGAGTCTATACCCCGAGTCTCTACCCCGAGTCTCTACCCCACACTGAGTCTCTACCCCCACTGAGTCTCTACCCCACACTGAGTCTATACCCCACACTGAACCTCACCCCTCAACATCACCCCTCAACATCACCCCCCATCCTGAACATCAAACATTTTTGAAAGAAAGGTTAGAAAAATAAAAATAAATATCAGTTTGAAAGGTTGAAAAAAAAAAAAAAAAAGTTTCAAAAGGTTGAAAAGATTTTCACATTCCAAGAAAGGTTAGAAAACATATTTTTGAAAAACAGTTTTGAAATGTGGGATTTTTTTTCGAAAGACAGTTTCGAAAGGTTAGCAATAATATTTTGGAAAGAAAGGTTCAACTATTTTGGAAAGGTTGAAAAAATATTTTCAAATTTCAAGAAAGGTTACAAAAAATATTTTGGAAAGGTTAAAAAAAGATTTTGAAAAAAAGTTTATCAAGGTTGGAAAATATTTTCCCAAAAATGTTTTGAAAGGTTGAAAAAAAAATCCAAAAATAGAACTTTCTTTCTCTACAATACTCTACTGTACTGTTCTCTGCTTTAATCTTACTTGTTTTAGGCTTTTCTGTTCTCTTCTCCTCTCACTGTGTGTGTGAACTTTTACCCGAGTCTTTTTAAACATGAGATTCTGTACTTCTACTTGAGTGAAGGATGTGTGTACTTTTGCCATCTCTGCTGAAGTGTACAGAGAAACGGAACCTTTACCTTTACTTGTTCAGATGGAAAGAAAATGCGAGACTTGATCTTGACCACATCAAGGTAGAGCAAAACCCGTGATGATGATGGATGTCTAGAGAATAACAAGCACAACCTGACAATTTTTCCTCACAGCCCAAAATAATAATAATAATTGTTCTCTTCACATTTCTGCTGGGAGGCTGTTGCCGCGGATACAGAACCGTGTCGATGCGTGTGGAATACAGAGTTAAGACAAGCAGCCTGGAGACGTCTTCAAGGCTGCAAGAAAAACTATGTGATCTCGCTGGAGTTTTTCCACTAACTCACCAGACACTGAAGGTAGACCAGGTCTTTTCTACAGGCCGACACGCCCCGACGAATGGTGGTGTTGTTTTCATCTGTATAAACAAATTGGAAAAACGCAGAGCGGAAATTATCCTCACACATAGCCAGTAACCATCCGGACGCAACTCTCATCCCTACATCTCCCTCCAAACCCTCTCACTCCTTTTCCACCTCCCGACCTCACCCTTCTCTCCCTCCACCTCCTCTCTCCCTCCCCTCTACCTCCCTCTCTCTCTCCCTCCCTCTCTCTCTACCTCCCTCTCTCCCCCCCCTCTCTCTCTACCTCCCTCTCTCCCTCCCTCCCCTCTCTCTCTACCTCCCTCTCTCCCTCCCCTCTCTCTACCTACCTCCCTCTCTCCCTCCCCTCTCTCTCTACCTCCCTCTCTCCCTCCCCTCTCTCTCTACCTCCCTCTGTCCCTCCCCTATCTACCTCCCTCCCTCTCTCCCTCCCTCCCCTCTCTCTCTCCCTCCCTGTCTCTCTATCTACCTGCTGTGGGATGGGAACATGGCTGCCCTGCAGTTACCCTAACAACAGAGTCGGAACGCTAAAATACAGTTCTGTAGGTCTACCTCCACCCCTCCTCCACCCCTCCTCCAACCCCCTTCACTCCTTTTCCTCCTCCTCCCTCCTCCACCCTCCTCCTCCCCCTACACCTCCTAAGCCGTCCATATTGATTAGGAAGGGAATACGGACGCCGCAGGCCACATCACTGCGGAACCACTGCTCCGCCTGTCCATGTTGCGGTGGGGACTGATTTATGAGGCGCGCTGCTCAGGGTCTCCAGCGGCTCTCCTCGGCTCGCACAGGAAGTAGAACAGCCTCTGCTCCTGTTCATTTATCACAGAGAGAGAGGGAAGGAGGGAGGGATAGAGAAGGAGAGAGAGAGAGAGAGAGAGAGAGAGAGAGAGAGAGAGAGAGAGAGAGAGAGAGAAGGAGGATAAGTACACACAGACCTCCAAAAATTTGCCGCAGTGTTTAATTACTTGTCTGTAATTTGCCCAGATTGTTTATTGTCACTATAAATCTGGGGGTGAGAGGAGACAGCAGCTAGATAAACAAACCTCAGCACCGTGGACAAATCTGCCCCCCCACTCTGCAATCTGCCCCCCCACTCTGCAATCTGCCCCCCCACTCTGCAATCTGCCCCCCCCAAGCTCCCCCAAGTCAGATGATGTATTCCTGCCCCTGCCCCCCTAGCCTCTGCCCCCCCAGCCCATCTCAGGCTCTCTGTAGCCAGGACGACGCCATGTGGATGACACGCTGAAACGATGACTCATCGACTTGCTGGGTCAATAAGGGACTCTTAATTCCTCATTCCGCCTTCACAGGAAGGATCAGTGGCGTTCAGCAAGTCATTAACAGGACTTTATTTTGTATTTGTTTTATTTGTCCTGTTGTGACACTTCGCCTGTAAATAAGCAGTCCTGTCTCCTGGTGCATGGTGGGATACTGTCCTCCAGGGGGCAGTGTGAGTCTCTAACGCAGGGCTCTACAACCTAGTTCCTGGAGAGCTACTTGCCTGTAGGTAGCTCCAACCAAACTTAATTGACCGGATTCAACACCAGTTACCTGATCAACCACCAGACCTACAGACAGGTAGCTCTCCAAGAACAGGTTGGAGACCACCGCTCTAACCTCTGTGTGTGTGTGTGTGTGTGTGTATGTGTGTGTGTGTGTTTCTCAGACCGAACCAGAGCTGATCGAGGAGACCAACGTGGACCGTCTGACGGGGCCGCGGGGTTACGTGTACGGCCGCGGGGTCAAAGGTCACTCTGAGACGTCCACCCTCAGCTCTCAGCCCTCATCGACGAGGTGAGGCAGCAGATGCACCTGCTGCTGGAGGAAGCCTTCAGCCTGGCGTCTGGGGGGGCGGGTCACCCCCCCTCCGGACGCCACCACCATCCCCACCACCACGGCCACTACAGCCCCGGCCCACCCCCCTGCCCTACTCGGACGCCGTCACCAGCGCCCCCGGGACCGTGAGCAGGGGGCGGGGCCTGCAGTGGGTCCCCGCCTACGGAGGAGACGTGTACCAGTGCAGCCTCCCCAAACCAGTAAGACACCTCCTCCCCAAACCAGTAAGACACCTCCTCCCCAAACCAGTAAGACACCTCCTCCCCAAACCAGTAAGACACCTCCTCCCCAAACCAGTAAGACACCTCCTCCCCAAACCAGTAAGACACCCCACCATACCCTCCCCAAACCAGTAAGACACCTCCTCCCCAAACCAGTAAGACACCTCCTCCCCAAACCAGTAAGACACCTCCTCCCCAAACCAGTAAGACACCTCCTCCCAAACCTGTAAGACTGGTGTAACTGATGTAGCCATGGCAATGTACAAGGAACATGGTATAGCTTTTGTAGTCATGGCAACGTACAGGGAACAGGGAACATGGTGTAACCGATGTAGCCATGGCAACCTACAGGAAGCATGGCGTAACGGATGCTGCTATGATGACAGTGCGTTAGTCACGGTGTGGTAGATGGTGTAACTGATGTTGCTATGACGACGTACAGCAGCTGTGTCTGATTGTTGTGCCCCACAGGCCTTCCGCTTCACCCAGCTTCCTGACATGGCCCTGGGCTCCCCCCCGCCCCCCATACCCCCCCGCTCCGGAGCTCAGCCTGGAGCTGTGCTCAGACGGTGACAACACACACAACATGTAGACACACACACACAGACACACACAGACACACACACTCCTAACCTGCAGGTCACTTTGAAAACGGTCTGACATCCCCTCAGGTGAAATGACCACACTATCTCCCCAGACCTCTTACAATGCTCCATAAAACTGACATTTAAAGGGACACAATCTCCAGGTGAATGTTTGAATGCTGGATCAGTGCATTGGAAGATGACATGAATATCAATGAGCAGCAGATATGTTTATGAGACGTTGCTGCCTCCTTGTGGTTAACAAGAGGAACTGCGTGTTTGTCCTATTCAAGTCAGAGTAGGGGAGCCAAAATACTTTATAGAAACTATTTGAAATACCCATCTGTGCTCGATTGATCTTGTCTGGCACAGTAGGACTAGTGGGCTTAGTTAACCCTTAACCACACACTCCAGACAGACCTGAGCAAACGCTCACAGCTCAACTACAGAAATTATACATTTTGATTGTTGTGTGTGTATGAATCTTTTGTTGTTATATTATGATTGTTGTTATATAAATTCTATATTATATGTATATTTATTTTGATATATATTATAATCCTGTCACTGTCAGCTCCTCGTCTGACTTGGGCCCCAAGGCCCGGGTGTCAGAATGTTCCGTCACCGACATGACCCAGTCCAACCCCTACCCCCCCCTCTCCAGAGGCACCCTGCCCTGCAGCACTGCAGACCAGCCCATACCCAACTACTCAGGTCGGTGGGAGTGGGGGTGTGTGTGGAGGGGGAGCGGGGGGGGGGGGGTGAGTGGGTGTGTGTGTGTGAGGAGTGGGAGGGGGGGGTGTGAGGGGGGAGGAATGGGGAGGAGGGGTGTGTGAGGGGGGAGGAGGGGTGTGTGAGGGGGAGCGGGGGGGTGTGTGAGGGAGGAGTGGTGGGGGGGAGGGGTGTGTGGGGGTGTGTGTGGAGGGGGAGCGGGGGGGGGGTGTGTGTGTGTGTGAGGAGTGGGAGGGGGGGGGTGAGGGGGGAGGAATGGGGAGGAGGGGTGTGTGAGGGAGGAGTGGGGGTGTGTGTGAGGGGGGAGGAGGGGTGTGTGAGGGAGGAGCGGGGGGTGTGTGTGAGGGAGGAGTGGGGGGGGAGGGGTGTGTGAGGGGGAGCGGGGGTGTGTGTGAGGGGGGAGGAGGGGGGAGGAGGGGTGTGTGAGGGAGGAGCGGGGGGGAGTGTGAGGGGGGGAGGGGTGTGTGAGGGAGGAGTGGGGGGGAGTGTGAGGGGGGGAGGGGTGTGTGAGGGAGGAGTGGGGGTGTGTGTGGGGGAGCGGGGGTGTGTGTGAGGGAGGAGTGGGGGGGGGGAGGGGAAGAGTGGGGGTGTGTGTGAGGGGGGAGGAGGGGGAGCGTGGGGGGTGTGTGAGGGGGGAGGAGGGGGAGTGGGGGGGGGGTGTGAGGGGGGGAGGAGGGGGGAGGAGGGGGAGCGGGGGGGGAGCGGGGGGGGTGTGTGAGGCAAGCTCCTTGGACAGAGACAGTGACCCCCCTCCTCCCCCCTCCTCCCCCCTCCTTCTTTCCCACGGCGACAGGAAACCCCATGACAGCTGTGTACGCCATCCCAGCCTCCAGGCCTGGTTACCCGGACTACCTGGTGTCCTCGCCTTCCTCGCCCCCCTCCTCCTACCACAGCCCCTCCTGGATGTCATACCCCCCCTGAGCCTGACGAGGTGCCCCCCCCCACAGTGGGCTGACTCCGTAAGACACACACACACAGACACACACACGCATGCACACAGACGCACGCACACACAGACACACAGACACACACACCAGAGGTGCCCCCCCCACAGTGGGCTGACTCCGTAAGACACACACACACACACGCATACACACAGACACACACAGACACACACACACAGACACACACCAGGGGAAGCACCATCCTGCTCCAGGTGTAAGGGTTAGGGTCCAAAGGCAGGTAGTTGATCTGAAGTTCCTCTATTTAAATCCCTGAAGCAGACAAACAAGTGCATGCTCTATTACACTGCACGATGTGTATGTCCCTTTGGATAAAAGCTTCTGCTAAATTAATACAATTTTAATAAAAAATTTAAATGTTAAGGCTGCATAAGTCACAGATCCAAGTGTATTTCATAATACATTTTTTGATCAAGAACCAGTTTCTGAAGATGAATGTCTGTCCAGCTCATGACCTGATGTTGCAGACATTTTAGATCAAACTCAGGGACAGTGACCTGAAAGAGTTCGAAATGACCCTTGAACCTTTGAACAGGAGACAAGGGGGTAACCTTCAATTATGCACCAGTCTCTCTCTTTCTCCCTCTCTCTCCCTGTCTACCAGTCTCTCTCTCTCCCTCTCTCTCCCTGTCTACCAGTCTCTCTCTCTCTCTCTCCCTGTCTCTCTCTGTCTACCTGTCTCTCTCTCCCTGTCTCTCTCTCTCTCCCTGTCTCTCTCTCCCTGTCTCTCACTCCCTGTCTCTCTACCTCTTCCTGTCTCTCTACCTCTCCCTGTCTCTACCTCTCCGTCTCTCTCTCCCTCTACCTCTCCCTGTCTCTCTCTCCATCTTCCTCTCCTTGTCTCTCTCTGACACCAGTCAGGTTCCATTCTCCCTGTGTTATTACCCTTGTGACCCTCCCCCCTCCTCTGCACTGGACTGCTTGTCTGTATGGAATGACGTTTGTTTCCCTGTTTGTCTGCCTGTTTCAACCAGGTGCCTTCACATACTGGTTTTTTACAGAACCAGTGTCATTTAGAAACCATTTGCTGAACTGAGTTAATGGCTGGGCGCTGAGTGGACACAGCAAACCACTGGGGTAGTTGAGCACATTTCCTAAATGAACACTTCCTTCTTTTTGTGTTTTTCTTCTTTTTTTTTTCATTTCCAGTCTTGTTGGTCGTTGTCCACCCAGACAGTCATGCACATTTCACGTCTGGTTTGGAAAGTAAACCATGGCGGACTATAAGCAGTGTTTGAATGACCAGTTGATGCTACATGCTACATGCTACAGTCACTGACCTTCTCACAGACCAGCTCATGCTACATGCTACAGTCACTGACCTTCTCACAGACCAGCTCATGCTACATGCTACAGTCACTGACCTTCTCACAGACCAGCTCATGCTACATGCTACAGTCACTGACCTTTCAGTTCCTCTTATTTCCGTTCCGTTGTGGTGGGTGTGGTGCTTGTGTGTGCTTGTGTATACTTTCCCTGATTACTAGTTTGAAGATATTTGAGTGCTGGTGCAAGAGAGATGACGCTCGCTCAGCAGAGGATGCAATAGTTGTTTCTAGAATAACTGACAGTTTGTCTCCTGTTGTGTGGTTGAGCAGCAACAACAAAAAAGCAGGGTTTTTTTTTCCTGACAACCTCCCCCCCTCCCTCTCCTCTTCTCCCTCACCCATCTCCTCACCCCTCTCCTCCCTCCCTCTCCTCCCATCTCCCCTCTCCACCCTCCTCCCACCCTCCCCCTCTCTTCCAGGTGCCCCTCCCAGGGTATGTGGAGGCCTTCCCCCACCCCCGCTACCCCCAGGGCACAACCCCCCGGCTGCCCCTGCAGTACAGCCAGTCCTCAGAGGCGCCCCCTAGCCCAGAGCCTGCCGCTCCCCAGGAGAGGCTGCCCGACCTGGGGGAGCCCATGGACGGATTCTCCCTCGGCAGCCTGTCCACCTCCGCCCTGGTCCTGGCCATCCGGCAGGAGGTGGCCAAGTTGGCCAAGAAGCAGAGCGACATGTTTGAGTTCCAGGTGTGATTCTTGCCTCCTGCGCCCCCTGGTGTTTGGAAGGCGGTACTGCATGGTGGTCCTCTCCAACAAGCTCTGACACCAGAGCCTGGGAATCTGAACTCTGCTCCCTGGGAACTTGTATAGCAAGACTGATCGAAGGTTCTTTTAATTCTTCTCTGTCTTCTTTCTCATTTTTTTTATTTTATTTCCTCTGTCATCCTGGGGAAAGACCACTCTTTCAGAATATGCACCCTGATGCATATTCTGGGATTCTAGAATTACTGAAGAGTAATGTGTTCCGTCTCAACCTGTCAATCATTTCAGATCAGTTCTCTGTAGTTTTGTTACTTTGTACTGTAGATAAGTCATTAAGACATCTTAAGACCTGCTAAAGTGAAAGATGGCGGTTTCTGTCAAGTTGTTGAGTACAATTGATGATATGTTTTCTGAAAGACTGAAAGGAGAGAAAATGGATCGCGGTGTAATAATAGTTTTCCTTCAGCAGAGACTTTTGTCAAAGTGAGAAACAGAGAGGAGATTAGATGCTGTCACCTCTTGATCTGACGTCACATGCTCGACCGCTGAGCTATGCCAATCTCCAGTGTACATACAAGCATGTCCAGAATATGGATACCATGTCACTTGTCCTTCAGACCCAGCCCAGTGAGAAGAAAGTATCTGTGTTTCTGACAGGGAAGCTGCTACATCTATTTAGTTTCAAGCAGAGGCTTGAAAAGCATTGTTAGGCCGTAGGTTTGGTCTTCAACGCTTAGCTATCTTTGTGATGACTGTTCCAACGTTACACGTTCTACAACGATACGAATGATTAGCGTTTGATTTCGTCGTTAACGGCTAAATCTTAACTTTTAACGTTGAGTAGTGAAATACTGCATAAGTGCACTTCATTCAGTCGAAATACACGAAGTGAGTTAGCAAAGAAACCCGTTGGTGAATACAGAACGGAAAGGTCTGTCGGTAGCTTAGTTTGTTTCGAACGGAATGTAGACACGCGATGTCCTTGCAATGCACGCGATGTCCTTGCAATGGCTTCCTGGGACAAGTCCAGCAGGACTGATCGCTGGGGTTTCCATGACAGCCAGGAGCGCATGAGCAGCAACTAGAAGGCCACTCTGAGAGAAGTCCTCCGTCTCGCCCTTCTCTTCAGCCCTGTTATTAATGCAAATGACTGTTTTGATTTTTTACGAATACCTTTTTTTTTTATCATATAAAACTGTACATATAAAAAGTTGTGTTTGTTGTGTTTGTTCGAGATGCAACGGGGACAGGCAAAAAAACACCACCTGGTGTGTGTGCGTGCGCGAGCGTGTAAATATGTGAGTAATGTCTTAATTCCCGACTGTGTGTCTTTTCTGTCCAGCGTTTCTTGTGCTGCTGGATCAGATAAGGCCCAGGGTTGAGGTTATATCTTACCATGTGCTGTACCACAAAACGTTTCTGTCTAGAACCTGTATAGATGCTGACGAGCTTTGTAAATTAAACATCTTTCACATTATAACGGTGGTTTATTGATCTGAAGACTAGAATGGAGAACGAGATGGCGTGATTTGAAAGTGAAATGCTAAAGATGCTGACCGATGAATTGTTAGCGGGTTGTGGACCAACAATTTTATTCTGTGAAAATAAACAATTACTGATGGATGTCTGTGGGCATAGTCTTTTCGGTCGGGTGTCAAGCTCATTTTCTTCTTTTTAGCTGTTTGACTTTATCATACTGAACGTTGCTCAGGAAGGCATCTATGAAGGACATAGAGAGAGAAACAATTTCTTATTAAAACACGTACATTTTACTGCTCTTTCAACAGAAAACAAATACAAGACATTAATAAGACCTACATCTTATTGTATCAAAGCTCTCTCCCATCAGCGTTACAAGCTCTATCTCTTTCAGTCGGATGTCCAACTCGCAAATATCGTCCTCTTCACTCCAGCGCGCGGAGGGACCCCCGGCACCGGGGCTAAACACATCCAGCGGCTGGTATTCTTGCGCCGCTAGAATACCGGACCATGAGTCAGGACGCACTGTGGCGGGCTTCGGCTGAACGAAACGTTGTTTCGTATGTTGTTGTTGTTGCAACTTTAAATGAAGTGTTTCATGGTTGTGGATCAAAGTGGACCAAATATCCGCTGACGCGTTGGAGTTGTCATGAATTGAAGGGAAATATCGGCTCTGACCACTCATTTTCCTGTTTTCAAAGGGAATTCAATTTAGTATTGTTTAGGTTTGAATTTTTGACGCACATAGTGATAGAACCACCACAGGAAAGCCTGCAAATAAGAACACATGACACAACAAACTAACAATGTCAAGTTAGCTAGTTAGTTATTAAAAGATCCATTCAACACTCTCCCTGTCTCTTTCGCCAACACCCGCACGGGGAGAACACTATCCAATGAAGTTCTGTATCAAACCTCCTGCGTGTCCAGACCTTGTTGACTTCTGTAGGGAATGAAGTACAAGTGTGCGCACACACACACGTCTGAATAGCACTCATTTACTATTTGTCTTCACTACCCATATCTACTTTAATTTCTAACAGCCAAAGAGCATTCCAGTTAAGGGAAGTTCAAACTTAAGCGATAACTGTTCTCGGCCAAAAGAATATTATAGACATCTTAAATAAAGTCATTTTCTATCACACCCTTGTGAAAACAAGCTTGGTAAGTTCACATTAAGGTCAGTGCTCAGGTTAGGACGTGCCTGAACACCCCTCTTCCAGCCTGGTGTATATATAACTGAGATCCGACCCAAAGAGGAGTGTGTGTGGGACCTGTGCTCAGGTGGGTTATCTATCTGGTCTCCCTGTGCTCAGGTGGGTTATCTATCTGGTCTCCCTGTGCTCAGGTGGGTTATCTATCTGGTCTATCTGTGCTCAGGTGGGTTATCTATCTGGTCTACCTGTGCTCAGGTGGGTTATCTATCTGGCCTTTCTGTGTGAAGTTTGCATTTTCTCCCTGTGCTCACAGGTTCTTATACAAAGAATAACAATAAAAATGTGCAGAACAAATCTTTGTTATGCCAAGGTGGGATGACCATGGCTCAGGGGGTAGAGAAGGTCACCCGCTAACTGCCAGGTCGGTGGTTTGATCCCCGACTCCTCCTGGCCATGTGTGGAAGTGTCCTTGAGCAAGGCACTGAACCCCAAGTCTCTCCTGATTGGCTGGCTAGCGCCTGGCAGGGCAGCTCTGTCCAGGGGTCAATGAGAGGCAACTGGAAAACGCTTTCACACCTACAGGTGAGACTCACACAACTAAACACCTACAGGTGAGACTCACACAACTAAACACCTACAGGTGAGACTCACACAACTAAACACCTACAGGTGAGACTCACACAACTAAACACCTACAGGTGAGACTCACACAACTAAACACCTACAGGTGAGACTCACACAACTAAACACCTACAGGTGAGACTCACACAACTAAACACCTACAGGTGAGACTCACACAACTAAACACCTACAGGTGAGACTCACACAACTAAACACCTACAGGTGAGACTCACACAACTAAACACCTACAGGTGAGACTCACACAACTAAACACCTACAGGTGAGACTCACACAACTAAACACCTACAGGTGAGACTCACACAACTAAACACCTACAGGTGAGACTCACACAACTAAACACCTACAGGTGAGACTCACACAACTAAACACCTACAGGTGAGACTCACACAACTAAACACCTACAGGTGAGACTCACACAACTAAACACCTACAGGTGAGACTCACACAACTAAACACCTACAGGTGAGACTCACACAACTAAACACCTACAGGTGAGACTCACACAACTAAACACCTACAGGTGAGACTCACACAACTAAACACCTACAGGTGAGACTCACACAACTAAACACCTACAGGTGAGACTCACACAACTAAACACCTACAGGTGAGACTCACACAACTAAACACCTACAGGTGAGACTCACACAACTAAACACCTACAGGTGAGACTCACACAACTAAACACCTACAGGTGAGACTCACACAACTAAACACCTACAGGTGAGACTCACACAACTAAACACCTACAGGTGAGACTCACACAACTAAACACCTACAGGTGAGACTCACACAACTAAACACCTACAGGTGAGACTCACACAACTAAACACCTACAGGTGAGACTCACACAACTAAACACCTACAGGTGAGACTCACACAACTAAACACCTACAGGTGAGACTCACACAACTAAACACCTACAGGTGAGACTCACACAACTAAACACCTACAGGTGAGACTCACACAACTAAACACCTACAGGTGAGACTCACACAACTAAACACCTACAGGTGAGACTCACACAACTAAACACCTACAGGTGAGACTCACACAACTAAACACCTACAGGTGAGACTCACACAACTAAACACCTACAGGTGTTGCTCTCTCAGAGCTAGACATCTATGAAGATACTTACAGCTAAACTTTTCTTTCTTGGTCTTGATTACAACAAATCTTTGCAAAAGTGTTATTTTGCTTGTCTATACATAGCACTGTACTGCAAATATTTAACACTTTCAACTTAATTTTCATTTTCAAACTTACAAACTTATGAATTGTAAATCGTGTTGGACCTGCGGTTCAGCATTCAGGTAGTGGATGCCGTCAAACAAACTATTTTAACTGTTATTTACCTACATTATGGAGAGATGCATCTTGTATATCAAATGTCATTCATGTCATTCACTTAAATTCAAGCTAATAGAATCATTGAACCCCACCCCCAAAGTTAAATAAAACATTCAAAATGTATTGAAAACGATCATCATTTATTTTGTGTTCAGATGCCCTGTGTGGACAACATCATGAAACCTTGTGAAAAAAATCAGATTAAATGAACTAGATTTTTCAGATTGAAACTTGTCATCGACTTTTAATCAGGAAGAAGAGAACAGCAACAGCAGTTAAAATCAGAGCAAAATACCAAATCAAACAGGGAGTCAGTCAACATCAACTTCATAAAAACGACTCCTAAAAATATTTTCAGTAATTATTTGATTATAATAAGTCCTTATTTATTAAGGCTTTGGATAAGCATCATCATTCTTTAAAACAAAGAGGAGAGGAATACTAGGCACTTCCTGTTTTACAACAAGATTCACTCTCCCATAGTGCAGTGGCTGCACAAAGGTTATAATCGTTAGCCAGGAAGAAGCGGGCCTGTGCCCCAGGTGCCAAACAGATTTTAGATCTAAATTCGTAGACATAATGATCACATCCAAAGTGTCGTAAATAGAAATTTTTTACCCATGCCCATTGGCAGTCCTGCAAGTTGTTACTAGGACTGCATTCTGATGGGTACAATCCAACCCATGAGTTTGCAAAACATGTTTTATAATCAGTAAAGCATTTGTTAATTAAAAGGCGAGCACAGGCCCAGCCTTCCTCCGTGTACAGTTGCAGACTTGCTTGATAATCTCAGTGGGGCGGTTCCAATATGCATCATCCAGCATGCGGCTCTCACTGATGACTCCACCATCCTTGGTCACGAGTCGGAGCTGCAGTCCACGGTTCAGGTTTTGTTTGGTGTCACAGGATCCGTAGCTTTTCATAACATCTAGTGACTCTACAGCATTCCATCTGCAGAGCTCCAACTTCGCGCCCACGTTTAGCAGACTGTTAGGGATGTTGTCCCATCTCATGCGAGCGTAGCCTTGATTTGTAGTGCGAACCTCCAGCTTGATATCAGCACACTGCATCTTTAACCTGGGAAGACAGATGGTGCTTAATCCTACGTTGATAACTGTTCTTGGCTTCCATAATGACAGATTTCTGTGTTGTCTCTCTTTTTATTTCTGACTGTATTTTGATGTAAGACTAGTTTGATGTTCTGAGGATTTCAGTTTATTTTTAGCGATAAGAAAATTGGCACTATTTTAAAGCAAAGAGTGGTATGATCATTCATACAATCATATAATATTTTCAAATTTCAGAATAGTTCACCCACAGTGTCTAATTGCATTCAATGGACAATTAAACATTTAATATTTCAACTTTCAACACAACCCAATGTACAAAACTGAGTAGCACAGAATGAAAGATTTCTGCAACCAAAAATTTAAGTCTTACCTGTTTGTGGTGAACCAACGATGCATCTCAGCATCTAATCACATTCTTTTAAATTAAGCTCGAAACACAGAGCTTAAACACGCCTACTTAACATGCCTACTATTACTTCCCAGGAAGATGCGTGTGAGTGTGTGTGGGTGTGTGAGTGTGTGTGGGTGTCTGGGTGTCTGTACATGCCCAGCAATCTCATGGTTCCATGGAATGAGCAGGTTTTGATTTAATACCCATTTCCTTGGTATCAGCGAATCTTGACTTTCTTGTTTTCTTGTGTGTCTTTCTTGTTTCTATGGCTTATACTTGATTTCCACAGAAATTTTGATTGTCACAACCCGAGGAGCAGATACTGATCAGGAAGGATAGGGCACCAGTGTTTCTCTACAATGTCATTGTACTTGTATGCTAACCAAAATCGACAATAGAGTAGAGTTTTGTTTTTTTTGCTGTCCTAATCCCCTATACATTGTGTATCTTGTTAAACAAGTAGTTGTAGTCTTTTAATAATCACACAGACACACACACACGTTTTTCTTTGAAGTTGTTGCAGCCTTCTATATCCGCCCAGACATTATGTGTCTTTACTTTGTAAAGCTCTCTCTTGGAAGTCGCTTTGGATAAAAGCGTCTGCTAAATGAATAAATGTAAATGTGTCAAATGGCACAAATTCTACATACTACTGGACTGATATTTTTGATGAAATAAAACCATTTTTTTAATTGCCTGGAAGTGGCTTTTAACTATTTATCGCTCTCCAAAAACAAGTTTGGATAGATAATGTACTACAGGTGAGACTCACACAACTAAACACCTACAGGTGTTGCTCTCTCAGAGCTAGACATCTATGAAGATACTACAGATAAACGTATCTTTCTTGGTCTTGATTACAACAAATCTTTGCAAAGGTGTTATTTTGCTTGTCCAGACAATAGAAATATACTCCTGAGATAGACAGTTTGATAAGCCGAATAAATACGCTGCATGTTGGAAAGAGAAAGAGAGTTCAGTCAAGACGCTCTCGCATTAGATTTGAGCATTTATTGATAACCATGACATGGAAATAGGTTTGACTTTGGCGGAGTGGATGATCTAAGGGAAGCGCTCCCTGCCTCCTCGATGGGACACATACATACATGACATATGAGGCAGGGAGCAAAAAGATATAATCCCCCTGATGGATAGAACATACAGACAGCATGGGGGAGAAGGGGATGGTGGAGGGCGGCAGCAGCACTGATCATACAGCAACCGGGGCTGAGTGTGTGCGTATCTGCGCGGCCTTTTATGCCGCCTTATAGGACAGTGCCTATTGGGCTTGAGCAGGCTAACAAAGGTGTAGTTAATAAGCGGATGACGCGCGCTGCCTGAGTGCCATGCCTGAACTAACTCTCCGGTATAGAGGGCATGCCATGAATGACCCATACCACATTTGTTGCCGATATGTCAAATATTTTAAAACAAATGACAACATACGTCACATTTCAAAATAAGGGACAGGCGGTTGTTCGATCCTGGCAGGATTGGTATCCATGGATTTGCCATGACCCAATGAATCCATGGAAACCAACATATTTGTGAGGGAGTCAGGTGGCTGAGCGGTGAGGGAGTCGGGCTAGTAATATGAAGGTTTCCAGTTCGATTCCCGGCCGTGCAAAATGACGTTGTGTCCTTGGGCAAGGCACTTCACCCTACTTGCCTCGGGGGGAATGTCCCTGTACTTACTATAAGTCGCTCTGGATAAGAGCGTCTGCTAAATAACTAAATGTAAATGTAAATTTGTCAGACACAGCTGTCAAAAGTTATAAGCAAAACTACAAATTTTTACACTCAAATAATAAGTCAAACTAAACTACCAGCAATGAGGATGATGATTGTGTGTGAGCATGTGACCTGCAGACACTCATTTAGTAGTTTCGCTGAGAAATATAACATTGGAACAAAAGGTGGCAGGTACCCAACACTACAAGTTAAATTCTTTTTAACTATTGAATAGCCTCGCTAGCGCTTCAGGACTCATGATCCTTATTTTGATCAAAACCAGTCCTATGATAAAGCAATAAACCACGAGATGGTGTGATCTTTAACACCCCCGTTCAGCCATCCTGATTCCATGGAATCAGAAAGTTCTTTTCTGAAACCCATTATTTTGGTTTGGCTTTTGTTTTGTTCTGGCATGTACTTGATTTCCACAGAAGTCTTGAATGTTACAAAATCGAGGGCAGGGATCGGCAACCTTAGGCACTCGTGCCAAAGGGCACGCTGAGGGAAAATTAACTCCGCGGCAAGCACATGCAGATGAATATTATATTTATTACAAAATTATAATGATTTGTTTAGTTTGAGAAATGTTTGAGTCCTGGTTGTATTTGCATGACAAATTACCTATTAATCCTTAATCATAATCAAGTAAAAAATAAACAGTTATAGTTGTCACGGTGACGTTGACATCACATGTCAGCAATTGTGCAGTTGGCGCTCACCATAGTGCTGAACTTTCTGGCGAGGTTGAGAAATGGCGACGCAAAAGAAGGCAACAGTTGATGTTAGGTCATTTCAGCCCTCTTGGAGAGAAGAATATGGTTTTATTGATCAAAAAGATTGTGCCGTATGCACTTGAACATGAAAATGTTTTGTGCCGTACATCCAGCGTTAAGTGCCACTTTGAAACGAACATGACAAATCATACCAAGATCAGGCAGAAAGGGCAGAGGCCATCTGATTCGCTGTGTCCAATTATGAAAAGCAAACCAACACTACAAGTTTAGGTTAGACCTAAAAATAATGCCACTGAAGCAAGCAACCAAATTCCTCACTGCATTGTATGTGTTATGTGACAGTTTGAATCTACTGAACTATTAAATTGTGATATAATTAAAGGTAAACGTTAATGTTGATATGGCACAGTTGACTGCCAAGATTTTTTGTTAATAGCGAATCCTATCAAAAAGGTTGCCGACCCCTGATCTAGGGTATACTCAACTTTTACTGCTCATACAAGTTGGTATCATCAGTCTGTTACATGTCACAGTTTCAGACCTGATCTTGTTCATTGTCACAGTCCAGCTTATGTAAATGATGAACAGGATTACCACTCCCTGCATGAGTGTGTGTGTATCACATACGGACCAATACAAATGTCTCTAAATGACACCAGGAAGAGGATGCATTTTTCCAGTGGACACCGGAGCACGTGTGTGTTTGTGTGCTGCTCGAATGTGTGTGGACCAATAAAGATTTATTCTCTTTATAATCGCAAATAGAGTTTTGGTTTTTGGTTTTCCCCCTCCTCTATACATTGTTTCTTGTGAAGTAGCCTGCAATAGCGGAACACATTCTCACACACACATTCTTTGCTTTAAGTTGCTGTGGCCCCTTCTATTACAGAAGAGTGTTGCATTCACAAAACTAATTACACACCTTATCTGGTAATTAAGTGAAAATATCTAACAATAATAATTTGACTGATTCATACATTTAGAACGCTTGACATGGCAAAGCATTGTTACCTGTTTTGAAAACTTCCTTGAAAATGTATGACTCATGTAAAAGGAGTCTGTATCAAGAGATTCTCATGAAGGTAATTGTTCAGGTTAGGACATGCCTGACCGCCCCTCCTCCATCCTGGTGTACATCCTGGTGTGTATATATAACTGAGATCTCTCTCTACTCCTCACATCAACACCCAGCATCTCCTTCATCTCAGAAGAAGACTTCATCCACAGGTGAGTTCTATGACTAGGGTTGACATCTGGACATGTTTTAGTTTGAACTCTTTACCAACACAACCACACACACACAGATAGACATCAGCTGATTTTGTCTTTAGAGGTGACATGGTATACAACATGATTCCATACAATTTTTATTCATTCAATTGTTGTTTTATTATTTGATCAATATCGTGTTGGGACTTGTTTTGAGGAGTTTGTAAAAATGTATTACACAGTAGAGAGAGCACATTCATCACCATAAAAACTGTTCCTGTAAAAAAATCAAGTTTTTTTAATAATACATTTCTCTTACAATGGCAAACGCACTATGCACATTGTTGCCCTGTACATTATAGTTATTAGCTTAGCTTAGTTTTGCTCCTAGATTCAAACCTAGCCCCGGTAAATTGTAGAGCTAACTAACTACCAGACTTCTGCCTGGCATTTTACAACATTATTTATTGATTAAAGAGTTTCTTGATTCAAGAACTTAATGCAAATATTACTTTTCATTATGGTCGATTATTACCTTGATCCGTCTTGCTGTATAATGAGGATTGATCATGTTATATGCAAGTGACACTAAATATTCAGTACAATATGTGCTATTGCATTAAATGTGCCTTCTGGGCATTAGAGTGACCGAGGTGAATTGTCTAGAAATAAACAACTTTTCTTAATGTAACGCAAAAGTAACTTAACGCCAATTACTCTTTACAGCTAGTAACTAAGTAACGTAAATAGTTACTTTACAAGAAATGTAACTAATAACTGTAATTAGTTACTCTAAAAAGTAACATTAGCCAACTCTGTTCCTGCCACAGTAAATTCCTTGTCTATGTGAACTTTCATGGCGAATAAAACTCATTCTGATTCTAACACCACAGGTTCAAGGCACCTCAACATCAGTGAAATCATGGTAAGGGTTTTTTATTTATACACATGATACTTAGAATCCAGTGGTGAACACAATATGTCTAGAAATTCAAATACCCTTCCTCATGTACCACATTGCTGTTTCCAGGAGTTGGATCTAAAGAATCTGAATCTGGCTATTGGACAAAAACTGACAGTGCAAGGGAAGATTCCTGCTGATTGTACTAGGTAAGATTTGATAAGAGGTAAGATTTGATAAGAGGTAAGATAAACATAACCTGTACGAGTCAACAAAATTAACTTTTACTTGTACCACATTCTAAAACAGCCTACCTGCAAGTTCGGTTTTGTGTAAAACCCATCCTATTGAGCGTGTACACTTGACTGAGTTGTACATCTGATTTCAAACCCCATCTTCTGTGCTTTCAGGTTTGAAATAGACCTGGGTCGTGATTGTAAGAATTTTGCACTGCACTTTAACCCCCGTTGGGATGATCCTAGTGATGGTACCATAACTGTGCTCAACTCAGTGACTGACGGGAACCTGGACACAAATGAGGATAGAGTTGAAAACACCCTGCAGAGGGACTCCAATGTCAAGGTAAGATCTTGTAGTTTGATGGATGGAAATGCATACAAGCTTTTGTTTGAAACAGGAAGCCATTCAAAAAGTTGTTGTTTAATGGCATTCTGAAAACTCCAGTGACTTTATGGGGGCACTAACACCGTAAAACCCTCCACAGATTGTCATAGAGCTGAAAGACAAGAATAATTTCCTGATACACCTGCCCAATAAGTCAATCAGGTTCCCCAACCATAAGGGCATGAATATCGACTACTTCAGGATCTATGGTGACTTCCTGCTGAAGTCCTTCCAGATGTGATAGAAGAACCCACATGCTGGTTCTCCTCTGGAAGACACAGTAGTGTTGATGCAGTAAAGAAGAATCTGAATGCAGAATTAAAAGTGGATCATTTATTGTTCCTACAGTATAACATTTATCAAAATGTCTCTCTTGCTATTGGCTATTTTCATGTTTTGATTGGTAAAGAAAAAGCATGAGCTGTAAATTCAAGAGTTAATAAAAATCTAATTCTTAGAACTTGTCACTTGAAAGATTATTTCATTACAAGCCACATTATTCTAGAGTGTTGCAATGTTGAAACAATAAACACCAGTACGTAATTTCACAGTACAGTTTCATCAGAGCTGTCCTAAGCCTTTTATGGGGCCCCCTTACAATGTTGTGGCCCCTACAGCCTCAGGACCACCAATACTATTGATTATTGTCAATGCTTGATCATTCACACACCTACTATAAATATAACACAGCCATTATGAATGAGCTGTAGCTGTGTTGCTTTCATAACACCAATGTCAACCTGGCATATGTATCACTGTTCTAAGGTATTTAACTGAACAAATATTACTAGAGTGGTCTAGTGTTAACTTACACCTTTAAATGTAAAGGATAATGCCCAACGAGGTGTTCAGTATCATACAATAATGAACGATGCAGAGGTGTGAACCGTCCGACGCGCAGAAGAGGCCAGAAAAGGCCTCTTGTCCTGACAACAAACTATGAGCAGGCGATGCTGTTCTCATTACGAAGGCACAGTCAGCCCCACCTCCCTGGGTGCTGTTCCAGCGTTTCTACACTAGGGGTCAGTGTAGTGCCATTCACACTTTCCACCACACACGCACACACACGTGCACACAAGCAGCAAAATCACAGGGAAATCCAGGTGAATAGATATTGGATACTTACACATTGTAACTGCCCTTGGAATGAATAAGACGCAGAGAGTCTCGACTGATGCTCCACGGTTTATTTTCTCTCTCTCTCGCGGTTTGCGCACCGTGAAAACTGTAGCATACAGCTGCGGTCTCCCGGTCGTGTAGATTCACCCTCTACAACATCCGGAAGATCAGGAGATACCTGTCTGAGCACTCCACCCAGCTGCTAGTCCAAGCACTTGTCCTCTCCAAGTTGGACTATTGCAACTCGCTGCTCGCTGGTCTCCCAGCATGTGCAACCCGCCCTCTTCAGAGGATTCAGAACGCAGCGGCCCGCCTGGTCTACAATCTACCCAGACGCTCCCATGTTACCCCGCTCCTCATCTCTCTCCACTGGCTACCTATCATGGCCCGTATCAGATTCAAGACCCTGGTATTGACCTTCCGAGCAGTGAACGGGACTGCACCCGTCTACATCAAGTCTCTCCTGCAGCCTTACACCCCCACCCGCCACCTACGGTCTTCTTCAGACAACCGCCTGGTGGTCCCACCGCTCAAGACCGCCCGGTCCCAACACAAGCTCTTCTCCTGTCTGGCCCCCCAGTGGTGGAATCAACTCCCCACCTCCATCAGAGATACTGACTGTCTCTCCACCTTCAAGAAAAGGCTCAAGACGCACTTGTTCCGGGAGTACAACGGTACTTAGGAATGGTTCGCTTGACCCGATGTTAGTTTCAAAGAGCCGTTAGGGAGCCAAAAGAGCCGGCTCTTTTTAGTGAGCTGAGCCATACGAGCCAGCTCACGAAAAAGAGCCGGAATGCCCATCACTAACATGTGCTCTCATATCTAACAATTACCAAACAAATAAACACACCTGCCACCTAGAGGTATGCATGAGTAATTGTATGTACGAACATTACAAGGAAGTCATACAAACAACAAAAACATTAAGCAAACACATGAGGCTGATATATAGCGGTCACTTACACACATCACATGCCATAGACTGCATTGTGTGTGAGTGTGTGAGTATGTGTGGGTGTCTGGGTGTCTGTACATGCCCAGCAATCTCATGGTTCCATGGAATGAGCAGGTTTTGATTTAATACCCATTTCCTTGGTATCAGCGAATCTTGACTTTCTTGTTTTCTTGTGTGTCTTTCTTGTTTCTATGGCTTATACTTGATTTCCACAGAAATTTTGATTGTCACAACCCGAGGAGCAGATACTGATCAGGAAGGATAGGGCACCAGTGTTTCTCTACAATGTCATTGTACTTGTATGCTAACCAAAATCGACAATAGAGTAGAGTTTTTTTTTTTTGCTGTCCTAATCCCCTATACATTGTGTATCTTGTTAAACAAGTAGTTGTAGTCTTTTAATAATCACACAGACACACACACGTTTTTCTTTGAAGTTGTTGCAGCCTTCTATATCCGCCCAGACATTATGTGTCTTTACTTTGTAAAGCTCTCTCTTGGAAGTCGCTTTGGATAAAAGCGTCTGCTAAATGAATAAATGTAAATGTGTCAAATGGCACAAATTCTACATACTACTGGACTGATATTTTTGATGAAATAAAACCATTTTTTTAATTGCCTGGAAGTGGCTTTTAACTATTTATCGCTCTCCAAAAACAAGTTTGGATAGATAATGTACTACAGGTGAGACTCACACAACTAAACACCTACAGGTGTTGCTCTCTCAGAGCTAGACATCTATGAAGATACTACAGATAAACGTATCTTTCTTGGTCTTGATTACAACAAATCTTTGCAAAGGTGTTATTTTGCTTGTCCAGACAATAGAAATATACTCCTGAGATAGACAGTTTGATAAGCCGAATAAATACGCTGCATGTTGGAAAGAGAAAGAGAGTTCAGTCAAGACGCTCTCGCATTAGATTTGAGCATTTATTGATAACCATGACATGGAAATAGGTTTGACTTTGGCGGAGTGGATGATCTAAGGGAAGCGCTCCCTGCCTCCTCGATGGGACACATACATACATGACATATGAGGCAGGGAGCAAAAAGATATAATCCCCCTGATGGATAGAACATACAGACAGCATGGGGGAGAAGGGGATGGTGGAGGGCGGCAGCAGCACTGATCATACAGCAACCGGGGCTGAGTGTGTGCGTATCTGCGCGGCCTTTTATGCCGCCTTATAGGACAGTGCCTATTGGGCTTGAGCAGGCTAACAAAGGTGTAGTTAATAAGCGGATGACGCGCGCTGCCTGAGTGCCATGCCTGAACTAACTCTCCGGTATAGAGGGCATGCCATGAATGACCCATACCACATTTGTTGCCGATATGTCAAATATTTTAAAACAAATGACAACATACGTCACATTTCAAAATAAGGGACAGGCGGTTGTTCGATCCTGGCAGGATTGGTATCCATGGATTTGCCATGACCCAATGAATCCATGGAAACCAACATATTTGTGAGGGAGTCAGGTGGCTGAGCGGTGAGGGAGTCGGGCTAGTAATATGAAGGTTTCCAGTTCGATTCCCGGCCGTGCAAAATGACGTTGTGTCCTTGGGCAAGGCACTTCACCCTACTTGCCTCGGGGGGAATGTCCCTGTACTTACTATAAGTCGCTCTGGATAAGAGCGTCTGCTAAATAACTAAATGTAAATGTAAATTTGTCAGACACAGCTGTCAAAAGTTATAAGCAAAACTACAAATTTTTACACTCAAATAATAAGTCAAACTAAACTACCAGCAATGAGGATGATGATTGTGTGTGAGCATGTGACCTGCAGACACTCATTTAGTAGTTTCGCTGAGAAATATAACATTGGAACAAAAGGTGGCAGGTACCCAACACTACAAGTTAAATTCTTTTTAACTATTGAATAGCCTCGCTAGCGCTTCAGGACTCATGATCCTTATTTTGATCAAAACCAGTCCTATGATAAAGCAATACACCACGAGATGGTGTGATCTTTAACACCCCCGTTCAGCCATCCTGATTCCATGGAATCAGAAAGTTCTTTTCTGAAACCCATTATTTTGGTTTGGCTTTTGTTTTGTTCTGGCATGTACTTGATTTCCACAGAAGTCTTGAATGTTACAAAATCGAGGGCAGGGATCGGCAACCTTAGGCACTCGTGCCAAAGGGCACGCTGAGGGAAAATTAACTCCGCGGCAAGCACATGCAGATGAATATTATATTTATTACAAAATTATAATGATTTGTTTAGTTTGAGAAATGTTTGAGTCCTGGTTGTATTTGCATGACAAATTACCTATTAATCCTTAATCATAATCAAGTAAAAAATAAACAGTTATAGTTGTCACGGTGACGTTGACATCACATGTCAGCAATTGTGCAGTTGGCGCTCACCATAGTGCTGAACTTTCTGGCGAGGTTGAGAAATGGCGACGCAAAAGAAGGCAACAGTTGATGTTAGGTCATTTCAGCCCTCTTGGAGAGAAGAATATGGTTTTATTGATCAAAAAGATTGTGCCGTATGCACTTGAACATGAAAATGTTTTGTGCCGTACATCCAGCGTTAAGTGCCACTTTGAAACGAACATGACAAATCATACCAAGATCAGGCAGAAAGGGCAGAGGCCATCTGATTCGCTGTGTCCAATTATGAAAAGCAAACCAACACTACAAGTTTAGGTTAGACCTAAAAATAATGCCACTGAAGCAAGCAACCAAATTCCTCACTGCATTGTATGTGTTATGTGACAGTTTGAATCTACTGAACTATTAAATTGTGATATAATTAAAGGTAAACGTTAATGTTGATATGGCACAGTTGACTGCCAAGATTTTTTGTTAATAGCGAATCCTATCAAAAAGGTTGCCGACCCCTGATCTAGGGTATACTCAACTTTTACTGCTCATACAAGTTGGTATCATCAGTCTGTTACATGTCACAGTTTCAGACCTGATCTTGTTCATTGTCACAGTCCAGCTTATGTAAATGATGAACAGGATTACCACTCCCTGCATGAGTGTGTGTGTATCACATACGGACCAATACAAATGTCTCTAAATGACACCAGGAAGAGGATGCATTTTTCCAGTGGACACCGGAGCACGTGTGTGTTTGTGTGCTGCTCGAATGTGTGTGGACCAATAAAGATTTATTCTCTTTATAATCGCAAATAGAGTTTTGGTTTTTGGTTTTCCCCCTCCTCTATACATTGTTTCTTGTGAAGTAGCCTGCAATAGCGGAACACATTCTCACACACACATTCTTTGCTTTAAGTTGCTGTGGCCCCTTCTATTACAGAAGAGTGTTGCATTCACAAAACTAATTACACACCTTATCTGGTAATTAAGTGAAAATATCTAACAATAATAATTTGACTGATTCATACATTTAGAACGCTTGACATGGCAAAGCATTGTTACCTGTTTTGAAAACTTCCTTGAAAATGTATGACTCATGTAAAAGGAGTCTGTATCAAGAGATTCTCATGAAGGTAATTGTTCAGGTTAGGACATGCCTGACCGCCCCTCCTCCATCCTGGTGTACATCCTGGTGTGTATATATAACTGAGATCTCTCTCTACTCCTCACATCAACACCCAGCATCTCCTTCATCTCAGAAGAAGACTTCATCCACAGGTGAGTTCTATGACTAGGGTTGACATCTGGACATGTTTTAGTTTGAACTCTTTACCAACACAACCACACACACACAGATAGACATCAGCTGATTTTGTCTTTAGAGGTGACATGGTATACAACATGATTCCATACAATTTTTATTCATTCAATTGTTGTTTTATTATTTGATCAATATCGTGTTGGGACTTGTTTTGAGGAGTTTGTAAAAATGTATTACACAGTAGAGAGAGCACATTCATCACCATAAAAACTGTTCCTGTAAAAAAATCAAGTTTTTTTAATAATACATTTCTCTTACAATGGCAAACGCACTATGCACATTGTTGCCCTGTACATTATAGTTATTAGCTTAGCTTAGTTTTGCTCCTAGATTCAAACCTAGCCCCGGTAAATTGTAGAGCTAACTAACTACCAGACTTCTGCCTGGCATTTTACAACATTATTTATTGATTAAAGAGTTTCTTGATTCAAGAACTTAATGCAAATATTACTTTTCATTATGGTCGATTATTACCTTGATCCGTCTTGCTGTATAATGAGGATTGATCATGTTATATGCAAGTGACACTAAATATTCAGTACAATATGTGCTATTGCATTAAATGTGCCTTCTGGGCATTAGAGTGACCGAGGTGAATTTCTAGAAATAAACAACTTTTCTTAATGTAACGCAAAAGTAACTTAACGCCAATTACTCTTTACAGCTAGTAACTAAGTAACGTAAATAGTTACTTTACAAGAAATGTAACTAATAACTGTAATTAGTTACTCTAAAAAGTAACATTAGCCAACTCTGTTCCTGCCACAGTAAATTCCTTGTCTATGTGAACTTTCATGGCGAATAAAACTCATTCTGATTCTAACACCACAGGTTCAAGGCACCTCAACATCAGTGAAATCATGGTAAGGGTTTTTTATTTATACACATGATACTTAGAATCCAGTGGTGAACACAATATGTCTAGAAATTCAAATACCCTTCCTCATGTACCACATTGCTGTTTCCAGGAGTTGGATCTAAAGAATCTGAATCTGGCTATTGGACAAAAACTGACAGTGCAAGGGAAGATTCCTGCTGATTGTACTAGGTAAGATTTGATAAGAGGTAAGATAAACATAACCTGTACGAGTCAACAAAATTAACTTTTACTTGTACCACATTCTAAAACAGCCTACCTGCAAGTTCGGTTTTGTGTAAAACCCATCCTATTGAGCGTGTACACTTGACTGAGTTGTACATCTGATTTCAAACCCCATCTTCTGTGCTTTCAGGTTTGAAATAGACCTGGGTCGTGATTGTAAGAATTTTGCACTGCACTTTAACCCCCGTTGGGATGATCCTAGTGATGGTACCATAATTGTGATCAACTCAGTGACTAACGGGGACGAGTACACAAATGAGGATAGAGTTGAAAACACCCTGCAGAGGGACTCCGATGTCAAGGTAAGATCTTGTAGTTTGATGGATGGAAATGCATACAAGCTTTTGTTTGAAACAGGAAGCCATTCAAAAAGTTGTTGTTTAATGGCATTCTGAAAACTCCAGTGACTTTATGGGGGCACTAACACCGTAAAACCCTCCACAGATTGTCATAGAGCTGAAAGACAAGAATAATTTCCTGATACAACTGCCCAATAAGTCAATCAGGTTCCCCAACCATAAGGGCATGAATATCGACTACTTCAGGATCTATGGTGACTTCCTGCTGAAGTCCTTCCAGATGTGATAGAAGAACCCACATGCTGGTTCTCCTCTGGAAGACACAGTAGTGTTGATGCAGTAAAGAAGAATCTGAATGCAGAATTAAAAGTGGATCATTTATTGTTCCTACAGTATAACATTTATCAAAATGTCTCTCTTGCTATTGGCTATTTTCATGTTTTGATTGGCAAAGAAAAAGCATGAGCTGTAAATTCAAGAGTTAATAAAAATCTAATTCTTAGAACTTGTCACTTGAAAGATTATTTCATTACAAGCCACATTATTCTAGAGTGTTGCAATGTTGAAACAATAAACACCAGTACGTAATTTCACAGTACAGTTTCATCAGAGCTGTCCTAAGCCTTTTATGGGGCCCCCTTACAATGTTGTGGCCCCTACAGCCTCAGGACCACCAATACTATTGATTATTGTCAATGCTTGATCATTCACACACCTACTATAAATATAACACAGCCATTATGAATGAGCTGTAGCTGTGTTGCTTTCATAACACCAATGTCAACCTGGCATATGTATCACTGTTCTAAGGTATTTAACTGAACAAATATTACTAGAGTGGTCTAGTGTTAACTTACACCTTTAAATGTAAAGGATAATGCCCAACGAGGTGTTCAGTATCATACAATAATGAACGATGCAGAGGTGTGAATCGTCCGACGTGCAGAAGAGGCCAGAAAAGGCCTCTTGTCCTGACAAACTATGAGCAGGCGATGCTGTTCTCATTACGAAGGCACAGTCAGCCCCACCTCCCTGGGTGCTGTTCCAGCGTTTCTACACTAGGGGTCAGTGTAGTGCCATTCACACTTTCCACCACACACGCACACACACGCGCACACAAGCAGCAAAATCACAGGGAAATCCAGGTGAATAGACATTGGATATTTACACATCACATGACATAGACTGCATTACTATAAGGTCAAGACAGACCATTCCTTGACTCCTCCACCAAAATACCTTTAGAACAATTAAGGCACTTATAATCTTTGATTTTCGGCTCTACTTCCTAAAAGCACCTAGCACTCCCCACCTTTACTGAAAAGTGTGTCACTTTGGATAAAAGCGACCACTAAATGAATACATTTAAACGTGACTGTAGAATGTAGTGGAAGGGTTATCAGGCTGGTGTAAAGTGTGTCCTCTCTGATAGGCTGCACTGCTCTCATTTCGCAGGTCTAATCTGACAGGATCAGACACCGTCAGGTCCATTATCTCCCAATAAGAGCTTGTTAAGTAATTAACAGCACAGCAGAGGAAGGTGTGTGATTGGACGGTGATGAAGATGGTCAGGTCAGGTACCAATACATGTCTAGAAAGTATCATCAGTGAAAGTTCATCTATAAACCTTAGTCTGTGCTCCGTCTTGCTTCTAGATGCAGACCTGACTCCCGTACCGGTAAGTAAGTTGTACAGCTATACGCTAACTAGTAGACTGCTGCTGTGCGGGAATCGCAGGATCTAACCAGTCGAAGGGCGTACAAAAATACAGGTTGTTCACAGCCTGGAAACACAGCTAGCTACATGGGAATAACCTGGCCTTTGTTTGTTGCGTTTCTGCAGCTGTCTTGTTGTTTTAGGTAGCTAGCAGTCGTTATCTCCCAGAAGTTAATAACCTTGTCGAGCTAACTAAACTGATGTTCTACTGTTAGTGTAGGTAATCGCGCGCGGGTTAGTGACGTTAGTGACTGTGGCTAGCTAGCTAGTTAGTTAAACTTAAATTATGCCTAAAACTACGCCTTGCCAAAGGCAAGCACACCCAATAATTCATATGTATTCAATGTATTCATTTAGCAGGCAGTTTTATTGATGCACAAGCTACGATCTCTAAATCTGCATGGAAACTATACTGTTCATCTGTCACAACTTTTACGGCAACATCCGTATTGTCGTTTTTTTTAGTGCTGTTCTTAAGTTTCTTTTACAACAGTAGTTTATTTCTGTTGCTTCTATCAACATTGTTTACTGCACAGTTAATCATCACTAATCCTCTTCCTCTCTCAGCTTTTCCCCTGGATATGGGATTTATCCTGCTCCGTTTCTCTATCTGTCAAGGATCTCTGTGTGTGTGTCTGTTTGAGTGTGTGTGTGTGTGTGTCGTCATATTCGAGTGGTCACTGTAGAGTGTCTGTGCGTGTCTCTCTCCTAAAAGAGACACGTGTCTCAGGTGCTGAACTGAGGGTCTAGGTTGGTTATAGGTGTTGATCTGTGAAGTCCCTTGTGACATTGCTTGCAAAAAGGGCTACAAATAAAATAGTATTTGATGCTCTGCCACTGAATGAACTGTATTTGACCTTGTTATCCCTGGTTTAGACACCTCAGACGCCTCAGACACCTAGCTACACTGTAGGTGTGTCACCTGTCCATCACCAGATATTTTAGGATTTGAATCTTGGCAGGAAGATTAAACTGTAGTATTTGGTATTAGTTATGCAGTTGATGGGAGTTCTCTATGGGGAGTATGCCCCTGCACTGCATGAGGAGGAGCTGGGTTGAGTATCACTGTAACATGAGGAGGAGCTGGGTTGAGTATCACTGTAACATGATGAGGAGCTGGGTTGAGTATCACTGTAACATGAGGAGGAGCTGGGTTGAGTATCACTGTAACATGAGGAGGAGCTGGGTTGAGTATCACTGTAACATGATGAGGAGCTGGGTTGAGTATCACTGTAACATGATGAGGAGCTGGGTTGAGTATCACTGTAACATGAGGAGGAGCTGGGTTGAGCATCACTGTAACATGACGAGGAGCTGGGTTGAGTATCACTGTAACATGAGGAGGAGCTGGGTTGAGTATCACTGTAACATGAGGAGGAGCTGGGTTGAGTATCACTGTAACATGAGGAGGAGCTGGGTTGAGCATCACTGTAACATGAGGAGGAGCTGGGTTGAGTATCACTGTAACATGAGGAGGAGCTGGGTTGAGTATCACTGTAACATGAGGAGGAGCTGGGTTGAGTATCACTGTAACATGAGGAGGAGCTGGGTTGAGTATCACTGTAACATGATGAGGAGCTGGGTTGAGTATCACTGTAACATGAGGAGGAGCTGGGTTGAGCATCACTGTAACATGAGGAGGAGCTGGGTTGAGCATCACTGTAACATGAGGAGGAGCTGGGTTGAGCATCACTGTAACATGAGGAGGAGCTGGGTTGAGTATCACTGTAACATGAGGAGGAGCTGGGTTGAGCATCACTGTAACATGAGGAGGAGCTGGGTTGAGCATCACTGTAACATGATGAGGAGCTGGGTTGAGCATCACTGTAACATGAGGAGGAGCTGGGTTGAGCATCACTGTAACATGAGGAGGAGCTGGGTTGAGCATCACTGTAACATGAGGAGGAGCTGGGTTGAGCATCACTGTAACATGAGGAGGAGCTGGGTTGAGCATCACTGTAACATGAGGAGGAGCTGGGTTGAGCATCACTGTAACATGAGGAGGAGCTGGGTTGAGCATCACTGTAACATGAGGAGGAGCTGGGTTGAGCATCACTGTAACATGAGGAGGAGCTGGGTTGAGCATCACTGTAACATGAGGAGGAGCTGGGTTGAGCATCACTGTAACATGAGGAGGAGCTGGGTTGAGCATCACTGTAACATGAGGAGGAGCTGGGTTGAGCATCACTGTAACATGATGAGGAGCTGGGTTGAGCATCACTGTAACATGAGGAGGAGCTGGGTTGAGCATCACTGTAACATGAGGAGGAGCTGGGTTGAGCATCACTGTAACATGAGGAGGAGCTGGGTTGAGCATCACTGTAACATGAGGAGGAGCTGGGTTGAGCATCACTGTAACATGAGGAGGAGCTGGGTTGAGCATCACTGTAACATGAGGAGGAGCTGGGTTGAGCATCACTGTAACATGAGGAGGAGCTGGGTTGAGCATCACTGTAACATGAGGAGGAGCTGGGTTGAGCATCACTGTAACATGAGGAGGAGCTGGGTTGAGCATCACTGTAACATGAGGAGGAGCTGGGTTGAGCATCACTGTAACATGAGGAGGAGCTGGGTTGAGCATCACTGTAACATGAGGAGGAGCTGGGTTGAGCATCACTGTAACATGAGGAGGAGCTGGGTTGAGCATCACTGTAACATGAGGAGGAGCTGGGTTGAGCATCACTGTAACATGAGGAGGAGCTGGGTTGAGCATCACTGTAACATGAGGAGGAGCTGGGTTGAGCATCACTGTAACATGAGGAGGAGCTGGGTTGAGCATCACTGTAACATGAGGAGGAGCTGGGTTGAGCATCACTGTAACATGAGGAGGAGCTGGGTTGAGCATCACTGTAACATGAGGAGGAGCTGGGTTGAGCATCACTGTAACATGAGGAGGAGCTGGGTTGAGCATCACTGTAACATGAGGAATGAGCTGGGTTGAGCATCACTGTAACATGAGGAGGAGCTGGGTTGAGCATCACTGTAACATGAGGAGGAGCTGGGTTGAGCATCACTGTAACATGAGGAGGAGCTGGGTTGAGCATCACTGTAACATGAGGAGGAGCTGGGTTGAGCATCACTGTAACATGAGGAGGAGCTGGGTTGAGCATCACTGTAACATGAGGAATGAGCCCTGACATCAAAGGGTCAAAGGGAAGTTAAATATGAAACACATTTAATACCTCTTCAAACAAACGACATTGTTTACAATGAAAATATGTTACAAAGGTTTGAATCCTACCTACTCTTCATTTATTAAAGGTTAGAGAGAGAGAAAGAGGGAAGAGAGCGAGAGAAACAGGAAAAGAGAGAGACTGCGAGAGACAAGAAAGTACTGTTAAATCTCCTTCATCCTCTCCAGCTAAGTCAATGGCACATTAGCGGTAAGGACAGGGCTCCCTACAGAGTCTCTGCTCTCGTCAGGTAAATTACCTTTGGAAAACAGTTGGCCTCGGGCTTTAGAAAGTGCACCAACTTTTTTTTAATTCTCCAGTTCACCTTCATTACTCTGTTGTACTTAACAGGTAAGGACGTTCAGGCGGGCTATTACAAACCACAGAGAACACATGGACACATGCAATATAATCAGTCATGGAGGGAGGGAGAGAGGAGAGAGGGAGTGGTGAGAGAAGGAGAGAGATGGAAAGAGAGGGAGGGAGGGAACGAGAATTGAACTGAGAGAAGAGAAGGAGGGAGGTGTGTAGGGAGAGAGAAGGGGAGGGAGGGGTAAAGAGAGAAAGGTTAGAGAGGGTAATGCAGTACTCTACATCCATACACCTGCCTCATTCATTTCCTATCTTTTACTGTGTTAATGGCGTCTGACTTAGTCCTTTATGAGCAGTTTGCTGGAGGGTGTTGACATCGCCTCGACCTGGTCGTGAAGCTGGACGGATATAGAAACACGCACGGCTTCCTGTCCAGGTTTAATCACCTCACTTAATCACATTTAAGCATATTACAAGCGCCAATACGTATGAAAATATATGTTTTACCTATTGGTTGCGCAAGAGATTTAAATGGACCTGCAGCTCTGCATTTTGACCACTAGATGGGGCTGTGACTCATCAGAATCATGTGACACGATAGGAGGACAGTGTGGACTCAGTGGGATGAAGTGTTGTGTCTTTTCTCTGCCGGCCAACTAAAGTCCTGTCTTATCAATGGTGTGTCAGTGTGTGGTTGTTGAGATGAGTAACTGTGCGTAGCAGAGGCCTTGTTAAATGAAGTGGGCATGGCCTTGATAACAGTGCTTATATTTTACTCATGTCTTTGATTAGCCAAGACACCAGGGAAACCAGGCCCCCCCTCCATCTTAGGGGGTGTCACACTGAATATCGTTGTGTAGTATAGCACAGGTGATGTAGCTTGGGGTGTTATTTAAGCACACACACTGATGTATGTGCACGCATGCATGATGATGATGATATATTTTATTGATCCCTCAGAGGGAAATTTGTATGTGCCGGCCAGGGTTAGGACCCAGTATGTCCAGGGTTAGGACCCAGGACCCAGTGTGTCCAGGGTTAGGACCCAGTGTGTCCAGGGTTAGGACCCAGTATGTCCAGGGTTAGGACCCAGTATGTCCAGGGTTAGGACCCAGTGTGTCCAGGGTTAGGACCCAGTATGTCCAGGGTTAGGACCCAGGACCCAGTGTGTCCAGGGTTAGGACCCAGTATGTCCAGGGTTAGGACCCAGTATGTCCAGGGTTAGGACCCAGTATGTCCAGGGTTAGGACCCAGTGTGTCCAGGGTTAGGACCCAGTATGTCCAGGGTTAGGACCCAGGACCCAGTATGTCCAGGGTTAGGACCCAGGACCCAGTGTGTCCAGGGTTAGGACCCAGTGTGTCCAGGGTTAGGACCCAGTGTGTCCAGGGTTAGGACCCAGTATGTCCAGGGTTAGGACCCAGGACCCAGTATGTCCAGGGTTAGGACCCAGGACCCAGTGTGTCCAGGGTTAGGACCCAGTGTGTCCAGGGTTAGGACCCAGTGTGTCCAGGGTTAGGACCCAGTGTGTCCAGGGTTTCAGCCCAGGGATGATTGTCTATTTTAGCTCAAAGGGAGTGTTGGCCACTCCAAGGGGTTCTTCATCAGGCTAGATGCAGCAGAGAGGTGGAGAGGGGTGGGGAGAGGTGGGGGTGAGGAGAGGGGTGAGGAGAGGAGGGATGGAGAGGTGGGGAGGGGTGAGGAGAGGAGAGGTGGGGAGGGGTGAGGAGAGGTGAGGAGAGGGATGGAGAGGTGGGGAGGGGTGTGGGTGAGGAGAGGGATAGAGAGGGTGAGGAGGGGTGTGGGGAGGGGTGAGGAGGGGTGAGGAGAGGGATGGAGAGGTGAGGAGAGGTGGGGAGGGGTGAGGATGGGTGAGGAGAGGGATGGATAGTGTAATGAAAAGACCATGGTGTTGCTGGATGGGAGGGGGTTGACTCCAACAAAGTACCTTCAATTCTTTCGTCAGTCTGACACTCTCTGTGTATCATGCACACACACACTCTCTCTCTCTTCCCTGTCTGACGTAGATTTGAGAAGAGGTGGAGGGATGGTAGGGTGGAGGAGCATAGATGATGACGCTCTATAAAAACCCTGTTTTGCTGCTCAAACACCTGGTTTAATGCCAGGAGAGTGGAGAGGAGGACTGAGTGATTTACAGAAGCTGAGCGATCAAAGTGCTGCACGGCAGAGGAGAGAGTCAAGATGGAAGCCACTTAAACAGCCCTGCAAGACGAGGACCCGTGGGGTGACCAGAGGGGCGGAGCCTCCCCTCGCCTGTCTTAACGAGCTTGTTTTATGAGACGGCTTCTGGAGATA
>NC_090062.1:17051428-17098928 GCF_038355195.1 Osmerus mordax | reverse complement strand
TGTTGTAACATATTTGTTTTTATACTCAGAACACAGAAATACACGGTAACAAATATATTTTACGTATTTTTCCCAGAAAGACAATGTACACAGTGTACATCCCAACCAACACAAAGTTGCACATACAGTGGTCTACATACAAAACAACAGAATAATTTACTGTATAGTGTAAACAGTTATATTATTATCATTTTTCTTTGTATTTGCCGTAATGTTATGGCATTATTTTCTAGGACCATGTTCATGATTTCAGTTTCCTGTTCAGGAGACAGAAGACGTTCCCGACCACCTTGTGTTGGTAATCTTTCAGTTCTGCCAAACAAATAGTAAAATACTGTAAATACTGTGTAGGAATACAAAGTAGGAATACATTTTCCAAATACTTGAAACCTACTTAATTTTTACAGTCCTACAGAACAGTCCACAGGCAATACTGTACTACTGTACTCATTGAGTACTGTATTGATATGCAGTAGGCCTACTGCAATTTTGTAGTGAGAGTAGATTTCTTACCTATTCTCATTTCGGAAAGTCCGGATGATGGATGCTAACAGTGTACCTGCTCAAATTTGGCTGTACTCTTTGCCCAGCCTCCCTCATTGTTAGACCATGGTTGACCACATGGTCAACCAAAGCGGCTCGGATCTCATCGAGATTATGATCCTTGGCCTTCCTCATCCTCGTCCTCCCTGTCCTCCTCCTCTTACTCTCACTCCTCTGCCTCTGTTTCCAATGTTGGCATCCATTGCAAAAACAGAAAAGGTCACCTGTTGCCCTTTTATTCTAAAGCTCTGATTGCTAATTGTAAAACTGTGTGACAGGTGTTTGTCCATGCGATGAGTCAGTGTGCGTATTTGAAGTGTATTCAGTGTGTTCTTTGTGAAAACAAAAGATTTTCTTCATGAAAATTGAGAGAGAATTGTGTGTAGTGTTTTGAAAAAAAGTGTGTGTTAGAACGTCAATTTGAATGTAAAGCAGGAATTGTGCTTGTAGTTTAGCACAATTGGTTCATGGGGTTGGTGCATGAGTTACATGTTGTGGTCATTGTGTCTCAAGTACCAGTAGTTGTGTGTAAACAAATGAGAAAAACTGTAATGCACACGACCACCCACATGAAAACACTAATCTGGAGATGTTGGGTTTTTGACCTGCACAGAAGTGTGTCTGTGTGAGATGCAGGGTGGGGGGGGGGGGGGGGGGGGGGGGGGGGGGGGGGGTGGTGGGGTGGTGGTGGGGGGGGTGCTGGAGAAGAAGGGAGGCCGTTTTAGCCTCAAGTGTTTTCATGCTGGTAGGATTAACCCCGTAGCTGTGGGCTCCTTCCTCTCCGACGTGTTTGAGGAGCTGCCCGCCACACGTTACCCAGGGAACCATGAGGAGGGCCGATGTGAAACGCAAATAGATGTTGAGGAGAGGACGGTAATGAAAACAGTTGCCGTGGACGATTAATTCCGCCGGCTGTTGGTTTCCGTGGTAACCCCCTGGCGTCTATGTGTGGTCTCTAAAAGGCGTTGTTGTTGTTCTCTGGCGCTTGTGTGAAGACAGGGGATTTTTTTTTCTGTGTTTGAAGACTCTCCATCTCTCTCTCTTCCTATACCTGTCCTCCCCCCTCTCTCTCCATCTCTCTCCCCTTCTCCTCTCCTCTCTCTCTCTCTATCCTCCATCTCTCCTCTGCTCTCTCTCCCCCCTCTCTCTCTCCTCTCCTCTGCTCTCTCTCTCTCTCTCTCTCTCTCTCTCTCTTCTGTCTGTTGCTGTCTTGTTCTGGGGAGGTGACGGACAGCAGGAGAACTTCCCCTCAGCAGAGCCTGTGGGCTGGGCTCCATCACGGCCGGCCGGGCTGAGAGGTGATCCTCGTTCCAGCTGTGTGACGGGAGCTGTAGCTGACCCCTCTTCTGACCCCTCACACACATCCAGAGGTCTGCCCCCTCCTCTGACCCCTCACACACATCCAGAGGTCTGCCCCCTCCTCTGACCCCTCACACACATCCAGAGGTCTGCCCCCTCCTCTGACCCCTCACACACATCCAGAGGTCTGCCCCCTCCTCTGCCCCTCACACACATCCAGAGGTCTGCCCCCTCTTCTGCCCCCTCCTCTGCCCCCTCACACACATCCAGAGGTCTGCCCCCTCTTCTGCCCCCCTCCTCTGCCCCCTCACACACATCCAGAGGTCTGCCCCCTCCTCTGCCCCCTCCTCTGACCCCACCTCTGCCCCCTCACACACATCCAGAGGTCTGCCCCCTCCTCTGACCCCTCTTCTGCCCCCTCCTCTGCCCCCTCACACACATCCAGAGGTCTGCCCCCCTCCTCTGCCCCCTCACACACATCCAGAGGTCTGCCCCCTCCTCTGCCCCCTCACACACATCCAGAGGTCTGCCCCCCAGCTGTGGGCGGTGCTCTACAGAAACGACATTTAAAGTTTATGTTGTCAAACTTTCTCACCCGGAGTTGGAATCCACTACTTTGTGTTTGTCCTCGGATCAGCGGGAGGAAGTTGTCTTTGTTCCCATTCTGGGGACGGGGACGGGGATGGACGGGGGTGAATGGAAAATGGAGTCCGACACCCATCTTAGCCGTTAATTAACGTCTGGATCCCGTACAAAAGGCCGTGTAAACTCTCTTCCTCTGGTCCGGTTCTCCCTGCTTCTGCGGCAGAGCAGAAAGATGCTATTGTCACGCCGGTAATTTGATTTATTGCAGAGAGAAGGTGTGTACAATGAGATTATCTGTCCCTCATGCTCCGAATTCATCAGGAGTTGCTCTTTATCAAGGCCTTTTGTGCTCTGCTGTATTTTTGCCCTCACTCCGGCGGCTATTTTGTTCTTTAATTCACGAGCACAAAGAACATGATAACGGATAAAGACAAGGCCTGACATTTCAGGGCTTTCTGTACGTGAGGGTGATTAAATCAAGCCTTTTCATATTTCAGGATAAAAAAGACAAACTGACCAATTTTCCACTTCCCTGAGATGTTTCCTTGTCTTAAGTGTGGGCCCATTTGGTGAAATTTAGTTTGGGTCCAAAGGTGAACAGAAAAGTTGGAGACAGCATTGGGGGGGTGTCTGGTGGAAGAACAGCTCGCTGTTTGACCTTTTACCGAGCATCTCTGTTTGCCGCTTTTTGACGAGTCATTCTCACTTTGGAGCTTAGAGGCCTTTTAAAGTCGTCATTTTCCCCGTCGTAGGAATATTAATCACACTGACCTGGTAGTGCCTGCTGACCTGCGTCTAGCTGGGCAGTGTGGAAGAAATGGGATTTCCTGTGTGCTTATGTTAATCGCAATCAGCTATTACCTTATCGTCAGTTCACGTATTCTCTTATTATCCATCTTCCTCTTGTAACCTGCTGTGTTCCGATGACAGTCACAGGTCTGTGATGTAGGATCCGCCTGCCTAGAATAACAAACACCTATTGGCTGTGTGTTATCTCCAGTACAGGTCTGTGATGTAGGATCCGCCTGCCTAGAATAACAAACACCTATTGGCTGTGTGTTATCTCCAGTACAGGTCTGTGATGTAGGATCCGCCTGCCTAGAATAACAAACACCTATTGGCTGTGTGTTATCTCCAGTACAGGTCTGTGATGTAGGATCCGCCTGCCTAGAATAACAAACACCTATTGGCTGTGTGTTATCTCCAGTACAGGTCTGTGATGTAGGATCCGCCTGCCTAGAATAACAAACACCTATTGGCTGTGTGTTATCTCCAGTACAGGTCTGTGATGTAGGATCCGCCTGCCTAGAATAACAAACACCTATTGGCTGTGTGTTATCTCCAGTACAGGTCTGTGATGTAGGATCCGCCTGCCTAGAATAACAAACACCTATTGGCTGTGTGTTATCTCCAGTACAGGTCTGTGATGTAGGATCCGCCTGCCTAGAATAACAAACACCTATTGGCTGTGTGTTATCTCCAGTACAGGTCTGTGATGTAGGATCCGCCTGCCTAGAATAACAAACACCTATTGGCTGTGTGTTATCTCCAGTCCTCCCTGTCCTCTGGCCTTCAGCGCAGAGACACACATGACTGACAACTGTGGTGTTGTGAATCAGAGGGGTGGTTTGCTCTCCCAATCTGCAGATTGCGGGTTGCTAATGTTTATAAATCCAGAACTGAACTGATCCTTGTCACTCCGTTAATAAAGTGATGGACTAAAACCCTTCCATCATCAGTATCCCTCTGCAAGGTCATGTTGAGTTGATAAACAAGATAATCAGCATGATCGATATGGTCCCAACTGCTCCATTCCTCTACATTCTGTTTTGTGTATATTTATGTAGCTTTCATACGGTGTGTGTGTGTTGTGGTGTGTGCATGTGTTGTGTGCATCTGCGTGTGTGTTTGTATGTGTGTGTGCATATAAAATTGTCTGCGTTACCTAATCTGGAATCATCATCTTTGGAGCTTTGCAGTAAAGGTCAGTGCATCTGTAAAGTCAAGGAAACACACACACCACACACACACCATTTCCCCTTTCCCTGCTATGGGAGTACTATATGTTTTGAGAAAATACATTTCATGGTTTCAGGAGGAGAGAGGGTGACACCTTATTACCACAAACCCCTGGAGACCTGCCTCTCTCTCTCACTTGCTCATTTCAACGTGTTTACTACCTCTCCCACCCCTGGAGCCTTCAGAAGCTGCCATGCATGAGCGCAGCTGTTAGCGCTGGGGAGAAGTTATTTGCCGCAAACTGGCGGTCTGACCCTCTGACCAGGAACTGGAGTCTCACCTGAGTCTCACCTGAGTCTCACCTGAGTCTCACCTGAGTCTCACCTGAGTCTCACCTGAGTCTCACCTGAGTCTCACCTGAGTCACACAGGATCTTTTGAAAATCTAAGGAGACAGAGAGACAGAGCTGTAGATAGATACATAGATGTGTGTGTGGTAGAGAGAAAGAGAGCGTTACAGCAAGAGATACAGTATTCTGGATAGACAGACAGACAGACAGATTGATCTTGATCAATCGATAGATGATTGCAACCCAGAGAGGAACAGAGACAGACTTTTTCAACACTAGTTGTTTGAGCTTCTGTGCTCTGCCATCCCTCCAGTCATCCAGCTCTAAGACCCTGCAGCTCTGTGTCTCTCTCTCCACGCCACCACACTGTTCTGCCTCAAATAACCCAGGATAAGTGCCCTCCTGGTGGGCTGCGGAGCAGGGGGAGGCCTCGCTGCACCATGGCACGTCCGCGGTCTGGAGGTCGACGTTTTCAGTGAATATAAAGGTAGTCCAACCCAAGCTTATGCTTGTTGTTTCAAACCCGGCAATTTACTCAAATTTCTCTAACTGCTGCCTTGCAAAGCCTCCCCCCCCCCCCCCCCCTCACAGCTTCTGTTTCCTGCCCCCCCCCCCCTCACAGCTTCTGTTTCCTGCCCCCCCCCCCCCCTCACAGCTTCTGTTTCCTGCCCCCCCCCCCCCCCCTCACAGCTTCTGTTTCCTGCCCCCCCCCCCCCCCTCACAGCTTCTGTTTCCTGCCCCCCCCCCCCCCCTCACAGCTTCTGTTTCCTGCCCCCCCCCCCCCCCCCCTCACAGCTTCTGTTTCCTGCCCCCCCCCCCCCTCACAGCTTCTGTTTCCTGCCCCCCCCCCCCCTCACAGCTTCTGTTTCCTGCCCCCCCCCTCACAGCTTCTGTTTCCTGTCCCCCTCACAGCTTCTGTTTCCTGTCCCCCTCACAGCTTCTGTTTCCTGCCCCCCCCTCACAGCTTCTGTTTCCTGCCCCCCCCCCCTCCACAGCTTCTGTTTCCTGTCCCCCTCACAGCTTCCGTTTCCTGTCCCCCCCGCCCCTCACAGCTTCTGTTTCCTGCCCCCCCCCCTCACAGCTTCTGTTTCCTGCCCCCCCCTCACAGCTTCTGTTTCCTGCCCCCCTCCCCCTCACAGCTTCTGTTTCCTGTCCCCCTCACAGCTTCTGTGTTGTTGTTGTTTTGTCACCAAACACTGGATGTGTGTTAGTGTGTACTGTACCACACTGTACTGTACCACAAAGGCATTTTTCTCCAAGCTAGCACGTTCTGTACAGTAATGTGGATGCTAGGCTTCATGGTTGACCTTGTAAAAGGAACAGAAGAAGATGGCGAGGATTTTGGAGCATTTGAGCTACCAGAGAGTGCGTCTCCATCCGTTTACCCCTCCTCACAAGCCTTCAGATGCGGCTATCAGGACCCATGACTGTGATCTAGGGGCCCCTTCCCCTGTGCCCAAGGCAGCATGAAGGTGTGACCTCCCTGGGTAGCAGAGGGAGTGTCGGCCCCCTCCCTGGGTCTCAGTCCAGCTGCGTTCCATTCCTCCTCACAGCACAGTCACAGGATTGCTCTGGGATCATAACAGTATGTATAAGTGTGTCCGTTGGAAAAAGGTATTTGTGATGTAAGAGGTACTCTCCCGTTGATGAGACAATTCTACGCCTGGCTGACTTTCTATCGCTCTCTCTCTCACTGCCCCTCTCTCTCTCTCTCTCCCATTCTTCCTGTCTCTCCCTCTCTCTGTCTCAAAGGGAGAGAGGCGATGAGCGAGGGATGCCCCTCTGAACGCATTTCATTCCAGCCTCTCATCTCACGCATCCTTCTTGTTACCTCCGCCTCCTCTTCTCACCCAAGAGGAGAGCGAAGATAACCAAGTTCCCAAATGCGCCCCCCCCTCTCTCCTCCAATCCCCCCCTCCCTCTCTCTCTCCCCCACTCTGTGACAATATCTCGTCCAAACAACCAGGGCTCACAAAGCCAGCTGTGTGTCAGACAGCCACTCAGTCTGCACCGAGGGGGATGGCTTCCTGTTTCCCTGGAGGACGGACAGGGGCTGGAGCTCTCTCTCTCTCTCTCTCTCTGTCTCTCTCTCTCTCTCTCTCTCTCTCTCTGTCTCTGTCTCTGTCTCTCTCTCTGTCTCTGTCTCTGTCTCTCTCTCTCTCTCTCTCTCTCTCTCTCTCTCTCTCTCTCTCTCTCTCTCTCTGTCTGTCTCTGTCTCTGTCTCTGTCTCTGTCTCTGTCTCTGTCTCTCTCTCTCTCTCTCTCTCTCTCTCTCTCTCTGTCTCTCTGTCTCTCTGTCTCTCTGTCTCTCTGTCTCTCTCTCTCTCTCAGATGTGTTAAAACTCAACCCCCCCCTCTCTCTCTTTCTCGCTCTCTCTCGCTCTCTCTCTGTGAGCCCTAACCCTCCACCCATGCAACCCTGATGCAGGATCCTAACTTTCTAGCCTTCTGCCAGGATTTGTGTGTGATCACTCAAACGTGAGGCCACAAATATGCATCCATACAGGACCCCAGACCTGTGTCCTGTGTGTGTACATGTCTACGTGCGATATGTCGGTGTGTGTGAGTAAAGGTGTTTGTCATCATTGTAAAGCCCATGATCCCGGTAGCTATATTGCATCTCTTTACACACACACACACCAATTCACCCATTCCCTCACACCCCATCGCATTAAGGTTTGGGATTTCATTTCTACCTGTGTGTGAGCATCGCACACTTCCTGCTTGTGTGATGGAACACGGCCAGAGATAACGAAAGTGGTGCGATTGTGATTCGTGTCCTCACCTCTGGAACAATAGGCAAGATTATATCTCCCGCTGGCCTGATTACGATATTATATAGATACGAGCTGCGAATCACTATGGTGATAGGCCGCGGGGCTGTTCCTCTGGAGCCCGGCCAATCAGCTGGGCAGCTTGTCTCTCCACCTCTCTCCCTCTCTCCGCAGGGTTCTCCTGGGAGCAGGGTTCCACTGGGAGCAGGGTTCTCCTGGGAGCAGGGTTCTCCTTGGAGCAGGGTTCCACTGGGAGCAGGGTTCCCCTGGGAGCAGGGTTCCCCTGGGAGCAGGGTTCTCCTGGGAGCAGGGTTCCACTGGGAGCAGGGTTCCCCTGGGAGCAGGGTTCCCCTGGGAGCAGGGTTCCACTGGGAGCAGGGTTCCACTGGGAGCAGGGTTCCCCTGGGAGCAGGGTTCCACTGGGAGCAGGGTTCCACTGGGAGCAGGGTTCTCTTGGGAGCAGGGTTCTCTTGGGAGCAGGGTTCTTCTGGGAGCAGGGTTCCACTGGGAGCAGGGTTCTCCTGGGAGCAGGGTTCTCCTGGGAGCAGGGTTCCACTGGGAGCTGGGTTCTCGTGGGAGCAGGGTTCTCGTGGGAGCAGGGTTCTCGTGGGAGCAGGGTTCTCGTGGGAGCAGGGTTCTCGTGGGAGCAGGGTTCTCCTGGGAGCAGGGTTCCACTGGGAGCAGGGTTCCACTGGGAGCAGGGTTCCCCTGGGAGCAGGGTTCTCCTGGGAGCAGGGTTCTCCTGCACAGGGAACCGACTGTGTGTAGAGTCTTCAATGTTCCAGGATGGTGAGACTGTAATCATGGGATGTTACGATCGCGCTGCTACCATTACTGATAACAACAGGCCTCAGTAATCTGTCTGCTGTGTCACTCTTGTGTGTGTGTGTCTATGTGTGTGTGTGTCTATGTGTAGGCCTATTTGTTAACACAAGCTCACTAGATCAGGGTCCAGATCCAACAACCATATACTCAGTTGTTTATATATACAGTACTAGTCAACATTTGAATGGGACAATGTGTCCAAACTTTTGCCTGGTACTATATACTGTACATATATATATATATATATATATATATATATATATATATATAATGTTATATATATGTGTGTAATATAACTTTTAGTTTTGTGTATATATATATATCCCACTTTTTAGTTGTGCTAAATGCTAAGACACGCCCCTTGGTCTCAGACCAGTGGGGAGACAAAGTTACGGTGGAGAAAATCAGTCTTTGACACTTGTTCTTTTCCGACAGTCGTCAAGGTCACTCCCGAGCGGAGGGCTCATCACACACACCCACGTCGTGCATCGATCGGATGTACCTGGGACTGCTCATGGAGGCCTGCTGGTTAATATTGAACAGCAGGAGGCTTTGATAGCTTATTCCTCTCAGTTCAACCTCTCGTGAATCTGATTCACATGGAGCTGTGTTGGCAGGGCAGGAAACTCATGTCTCTGTGGGAGAGAGAGAATACAAAATAATTTATATATTGATAAGAAATCACCCGAGTGAAAGGGGTCAGGCATCGAGTGATGGAGTTCATGTGTTGAATGATCGATGTTTGGATGTTTTTGATGTTAGTACTTTTGGTTATCTTACGTTTTTGGGGTTTCACACTGTTGGACATAAATATATCCGATCAAAAACAAACATTCTTTGTCTTCAAGGTGGAGCCCAATGATCTGGTTTACAATTTGAACTTGTCGCTCATAATAGTGCTGTGTAGATGTGGGTAAGACGTTCTCTTGTGTGCCCTTTCTCTCTTTTTCACTCATACATGCACTCACACTCACACATACACACACACAGGTCAGGTGTGAAACCATCTCGTTAATGAGGTCTGAGACAGCGATATTTCACTCCAACACAGCCAGATCGATTCTCTGACTGACACCACCCACGTCCAATCACGTTAAGAGCTCAGCAACATGCCCCCTTCCTTGGCCACACCCACCATCCACAGTTCTACTCTCTACTCATTAAATTAAACAGATGCTTTTATCCAAAGCGCCGTACAGTAGGCCTACAGTGGGGATTTGAACCTGCGACCTCGACCACGGAGCGATACCCACAGTGGTGACCTCCCCCCTCCTGTCCTGTGAGATGATTGACACTCGTTAGCTTGGCTGCCTTTGTGCCAGGGCTTTGATTGACAGTTCTCTGACACCTCGTATTGAAATCCTGCCACAGTTTAGTCCAGCAGATGAAGATATCCCAGAGATATCCACAACAGCGACGGACGGGAGACGGGGGAAAAAAAACGTAAGGAGGGAGAAAGAGTTTCTCTGTCCACGGCTTATTAGCTCAACACAATTAGGTGTGTGTGTGTGTATGTGAGCCAAAAGACACAGGAAACAACTGTTTATTTACAAGCATGTGTGGTCAAACATGTCCTAGATCGTTCCGCTGTTCCTGTCTTGCGCTCTGGCCGGTTCAGAAGGATGCCGTGAGGAGAGGGAGGTCGTCGCTCTGAGACGCCTCGCGGCAGGCAGGAGTGAGTAGGCTAAATAAACATCTCTGCAGCTTTACCAACACTCACCGTCGTGTCAGCAAACTGGAATAACTAAGTGACCATCCAGTTAAACTGTGAAAAAAAATGTTTATGACTTCTTGCCAATCTTTTCTTTTACCAGTGAGAAATCTCTTGTGGTTCTTTTTCAGCAGTTTCAGGCATGAATATGGATGCTGACATCCTACCAGAAAGCGAAGGTAGAATGTAATTTATGCCAAACCACATTCACATTCGACTGGCAGTTTCCAATGGGCCATGAATGTAGATAGTGTCTCTGTCGTGTCCTTCAGAACACCTTTATTACATCCTCCCGACTCCCGTCGTGGCGAAACGATGTGAGGTGTAGATGAGAGGCGGTTTGGCATCATCAAAATGCGACACATTTGCCAGTGTTGGCTCCAGCAAGGAAATCGAGGTATCAAGACTTAGAAGTAGTACTTGAGCAGAGTGAGAGAAGAGATGGTGAAGTTAAGAAGAGACAGTTTAGTCCTGTGACTGGTCAACACTGGTTTAGTCCTGACTGGTCAACACTGTGGTTTAGTCCTGTGACTGGTCAACACTGTGGTTTAGTCCTGTGACTGGTCAACACTGTGGTTTCTTGAGCTGTGTGTGCGCTGTTCCAACAGCACAACCTATCCATCACCTGTGTCTTCAGAATAATGTGTTTAAACTAGTAAAAACCGGAGGACTGCTTTTATAATGCACCATGTGAAAACAGCTCCAGTCCTTTCAGCCTTCACTTTCTAACTGGGAATCTGCTGCCACTTGAGTCTATCGCAGCTGACTAATTACTAATGTTTTCATTAATTGCTTGATTATTGCTTAATTTGATTAACTGCGTGAGCAAGATATCAAGTTCTCTTCATTTTGCGATCGTTGCAACCAGAGACTTAGCTGGTAGCGTGGTGCGGTTTTGGCTCCTAGGTACCCCACATTTCCCAAACACACTCATATATATACACACACACACTCATACACACACACAAACAAACTCGCTTGAGATGAACGCCATGCTCCCAGACTCGTTAGCCTGAGCACAGGTGCATTGTGGGAACTCTCTGTGCTGACCCGCGGGGCTGTGGTCGTTCTGTATTCTGCAGTCATGATCTCTCAGATCTCAGGACCATGAGACACTCTCTGCTCTGCTCGCCAGACCTGGCTGTGACCTTTAAAGACCGATCTTGTGCTCATTTCTGACTAAACGTATTTCATAGCGGGACATCGTAAAAATTCAAAAGAAAAATGACATGCTGTGTGCATCAAAATAATGATGACTATGTATTTATGTAATTATTATGGTAATTTGTTAAATCAAAGTAACCTGAATGCAGATTACAACTACTAAATAGAGCCACGTTTATGTGCAGTTTCATATATTAAATGTAATATTATTACAGTAATTAAACCAACAGTCAGCTCCAGTAGTCCCTGCTTTTCAGGTCAGGTTGAGAGAGTTTAGCTCCAAACCTATCCAGTAGGAATGATGTGGGTCTTGTGCTAGGTGAGTGGTGGGATGGGGGGTTAGGATTATCGATGCTGACATCATTTATGTTGATGTTTTTCTTCCTCTGTGGTCAGCTGATGGTTGTGTCTCCTTGCAGCCTGGCCGGGGGGGGCAGCTAGGGCGGTCAGGCCCTCCTGGTTGAGAGGAGCATCGAAGGCTTTTAGCATTTCCCTCTCAATCAAACACAACTCGTTTGTAGAGTACAGTGTACTGAGTCCCCTTAGTTGAGCTGTCAGTGTTCATGGTGGTGTAGTTAATTTCAAAGTGTTACTCCAGGTATTTAACACCTGGTGTTTTTATACTGTAGGCCCATCTCAAGTAAGGGAACTCTCCTGGTGTTAAATTAACACATTTTGTGTGGTGGGGTTAAGGCGTAGATACTACCTGAATTATCATAACTGAACAACTAATCGATTTAGAACGAGAAGTCCTTTCTTATGTGTGTATGTCATGATGATCTTGAGGTTGTAGTTTCAGAATGTGTTTAATTTCCTGTTTGCTCTGTATGTGTTTCCTGCTGGGAATTTCTTCCTTCCAAAACAAACGTCACCAATATGGCAAATAGTAGCCTATGCAATGTTTTAGACTAACGATGTCAAACATGATGATCAGTTATATTGTAAAGTATGATTATATTTAAGTTGACTGGGGAAAGTAGTTTCTCATGTGCTTCTCGTTTTGTGACGTCAGGGCCATATGGTACATCAATATTACCATTCTTTGCAATATAACTGATCATGTTTTATATACTGGTGCTAGTACTATTTTATTCTATTACTAAATATTGTGCAATATTTGCATAAATACATAACTGACTAAAGGTCATTTAAAAGATCCTACATATTTTGAAATAAAATAATCTGATTGTCGTATTGGCTACTTAAATGCATATTCATAGCACATTCACACCATTTATAACAATGAATTTTAGGCCAGTGTTCTTTTTTTAAATAATGATTTTTACTTTGTATTATAAAACATGGATAAAATTGCATAGGATTGAATGGAAAACTACAAATGTTTGCGAATGTGATCAACAACAAAAAAATGACTAAATGTAACTTGTAATATCCCCTGAATATAGTTTGAGGTAAAGTTTTCTTTACTTTCATTTGTGTAATCATGTTGGTCAGTTGGTCTATCAGTTAACCTTTGAGGTCTTTCATAAGAAATTTCTCATGTTTCTCAAGGCTCTTGTAGAAAGCATCTTTCCCTGCGTTGCTGCCTGTTATGAACTCGTATAGCTTCCTCATCTTGTCCTGGCGGGTCTTCTCTGCATTCACTTCGCTGTACTTCTCGTCGTTTAAAACGTCTTCTTCCAGAAGACATCCAAGATCTCGGACACCGTAGTGACTCTCTGGATCAGAGCGGACCGGTGGAAGTCCACGAAGTGTTTGCCTGAGGCGCGAGGGAAAGAAGGGAGTGTACCAAAACCAGATAATCAGGCCAGCAACAACCATAAGGAATTATCTATAAGGTTGTTAGACATTTTCCAAAGGGGGTGGGTTAACTTAATGAGGGTGGGGGAACTTTTCAATATAGCCTACCGTACGCTATTCAGTAATGTGAGAAAATTGGTCAGGGGGAAGCATATTTTACAGACACGCCTTACACGCGTTTGTCTTTCGATGTTCAATTGCCTATTGCTTACCTCCCACCGCGTGCTTTCCAACAGAAGGTCCCTGTTCCTCTGCAGGCATTAACCATGTGGAGAAATAAAACGAATCAACAATTACAAAAACGTTTAGGCACTTTCCATTTTGTTCACGTCTACACTGGTATGCTAAGCTCATAACTGAAAGTGAAACTATCTTTTCCTGTCTGTGGGCCACGTAGTAATCACGTAATGCCCAATTTAACCTACCTTTCATGTATTTGTCAAGCTTTTCTGCAAGATCATGACAAACAATATCATGAAGGACCTCTATCGCCACTGAAATAGCTTTCTTCTCAGTGTACGTTCTCACAAGAACATCCACTATATCCAGTTCATCCGCCTTTTCGAGGACTGACACTGGAATACGGGGTTCCTGCTGGCGATCGGACAAAGCATGTTTAAACTTTTTAAAGTTTTTCGATTCTAAATCTCCAAGTACATCTTTCAGGATCGTTTTTACAGTTTTGCGGGACATCTTCGGTCAGATTTTGAAGTACGCAAGCTACAGATCGTTGTGTCTAATAAGAACCTGTACGCTTCTTTACATCTACAGGACAATGTACATAGTGCAGCATAATAAGCTTGTTCTTCCGTGACGGCGTGTTAATGCTTTTTGTCAACCCGGAGGACGTCCATATAGACGTCATCGCTCAAAATTATAGCCTACATTAACATTTTATAATTGTATAGGCTATAAAATAACAGTTTTTATGTAACGACACTCATACATAACGGTATATAACGACTTTGAATTGGAGGTGTGTTCTCAACTGTGCCCTTCTTAAGACCTAACCTATATTTCTTATTTATTACATTAATCTAGCATACATATCCACACATGTACACTACTGTGCAAAGTATAGGCTTTGTGTGGAAGACCAAAAAAAAGAAATATATATACACACACACACACACACACACACCTGATCGGGTGACAGGTGGCTGAGCGGTTAGGGAATTGGGCTAGTAATCCAAAGGTTGCTGGTTTGATTCCTGGCCATGTCAAATGATGTAGCAAGGCACTTCACCCTACTTGCCGCGGGGGGAATGTCCCTGTACTTACTGTAAGTCGCTCTGGATAAGAGTGTCTGCTAAATGACTAAATGTAAATATATATATATAGAAGACAATAATGGTATAAAACATCTTGGGTGCCTAAGATGTCTGCACAGTATTGTATTGCCACTGATGTGCCTATGTCCTTGGCGGTCTCGTTGCCTTTCCCACAACTCTCAAACACAGCTGAGGTTAACCTACTCCTTCACAAACGCCATGGAAACTTTACAGGAGGGCCAACCTTCAGAAAAGTCTCTTTCAACCTTCCCGGTTTTATTAGAGAATGTTTAAATCTGAGCCTTTATGCCACAGAGAACCTTCTCATGCATCTCATTAGTAGGATCACCCCCGTAACCAAGAAGTTATCGATTCTTTCAGGGGTGTCACGGTTCATGGAACAAGACGGAGAGGCTAATTGAAGGCCTGTAATTTCTCACACTGCTGCTCACCTCGAGGACTGGAGAAGTGCTTTTGAAGACAAAAAAGCTTTGAACATAACCAAGGTGACCCGGAGGACGTAGGATTTCTATAGGCGGAACCCTGAAAGGAATTTTAGAGGTGGACATGAATTCCCTCGCTCGCCCGCATTCCTCAGCCTCACTTCGTCAATCAACGGTACGTGGACAGCTTTCAAGGACAATCGGTAGTACGTCGTACGTCTAATCATAACACATAATGAATAGATCGACAAATCATTCCGTGCTTTTATCACCTACAGACCATATGATGATGAACACAGGCCCTATTTTCATTTAACCTCTCAGACAATGGCATTTCTTCTTTTCTTATCAATCTTCATTTCCTTCCGCATTCAGTGCCCGCTTTCACCATCTCTTTCGCAGTTTTGGCTGAGTCCCAGTTTCAGTCGTTCTCAGTCGGCTATATGGTGAATGGACCCTAATGTATGCCATTACCGTTGATTACTAAAGAATCCCTTATCTGGTCTTTTGTCTTATCAGTCTCCTCGACTTTACTTCATGCCTAGTGGGAGGGGCAGGTCAGGAAACACTTGGTATGGCCCGGGTGTGACTTGGTACGGCCCGGGTGTGATTTGGTACGACCCGGTTGTGACTTGGTACGACCCGGTTGTGACTACACACTCTCTTCCTCACATACTGTCTGTGTCTGTATGTGGTGGTAAACTTCCATGCTGCAGAAGAAACTGCCCTTAAGGGGGGAAATAAAAGTTTACTACACTAAACTACTAAGCTAAACTAAACTTTCGATCCCTCTGGTTCGCTGTGTGAAGACTGACTCGCAAGCTGTGGTTGTAGAGATTAGGTGTGTTCGACTTCATGCAGCACCGGCGGCGCCGACAATCGGCTGCAGCCGGCTACCTTGAAGCTGAGAATGCCATTGGTTGCTTCAAGTCAGCCGGGCTGCAGGCGGCTGCAGGCGACGCCCGCGCTGCATGAAGTCGAACTCACCTATTAACGCATCAGGTGGCTTTTGTGGGTGTGGACTTCCTCCCTACGAAGTCAGTGAGGACAGGGAGAGCACTAGCAAGAAGATCTACCTCCGTACTGACAAAGAAATATGACATGTCTGATTTTGCAACACTACTATTGAGAAGTTACTGATTTTTGTTTACTGTGCCTGCTTGCTAAGATGTGGCTATTTAGCACTCTGGCTTGTAAAGACAGAGTTCCTTAGCTCTGACCACAGACTATATTATACTGTTAGAACTTCTGATTCTTGATCTTCTGCTGTACTTTATAAATTCACCATTTGTACGCTTTGGATTAAGCGACTAGTGAATGTATAACATGTAACATTTAAAGCCACAGTTATGTTGGGAACAAGGATCTGTCAAGGACAGTGACGGATTATGGAGAGGAGACTAATGGGTTCATGCAGAAATCATGCAGTTGTTTTGCCAACTCCAACCACTTTCAGGCTTTAAGGTTGAAATGGCTCCACATCAAAAGATGTGGGACTCTGATGAGTCACCCTGGCTTTGACTTCCACCCCTGCATGCATGCAAGCTTATTCCTCAATCAAGAGGTCAATTAAACAAAATGATGACGATATTACATTGCACTTTTATTATTTTCCTTTTTTCACATCCAACAATTTATTCACTGAGCAGATGGATTCATCCAAAGTGACATAGAAGTATACTAAGTACAGTACGGCAGAAAAGACTGCACACACTTTGAGAATTCTTATATGTTTACTGTTTGCACTGAGCCACCAAAGTATGTATTCTGATTCTAATGATGTGATATATTTCATTCTCTCCTGGCCTGACTGTTGGTTTGTGTGGGAGATGCATGTTCTTGATCTCTGCATTGTCAGCTTGTTTGGGCTGAAAGGGTCACATTGTGTCGATTGAACCAGGCCCTTGACCCAGAAGCCCTCGGTAGTCTTCCCTCTTTAGACGTTAAGATCCTCCTGAAACTCAGAGACAAATCAAACGACCCTTGACTTCTGATGCAAACACAACAAGAGGAACTTTCCCTTGAGTTGAAAAGCTTAAGAATTTCAAAATGGAGGCAATGAGTCAATCTTTTAGAAAATATTCAACAGTAAGAAAAAAGGTGGGGTGGTGGGGTGCGGGGGTCATAAATCTCAAAGCGGTCAGTGTGGTGACAGTAACTAAGTAGAGCTGCCAGACCAAAGTTTCCCCGATTTGATAAATAGCTTTGTAATGCATGCCTAGAAACTCATTAGTGCCCTTAAATGAGTTGAACGGTAGCCCCCTGTGAGTTTGTTTAAAGTAATTAAATTCACCTCAAATGATTCAGCTGGATACGTCGGGGGTCTGAGTGGACGCAGGGGAGTGTGTAGGGGGGGGGGGGGGGGGTTCACAGCTGGTGCCATGACGACCTTGGAACGTCAACAGAGCAGGGAGACGATACTGAGATTCATGTTAAGGTAGACGTCTGCTTGTCACACCCGTGTAACAAGAGTGGGGGGATTTCTATCAGGGTATTCACACGCTTTGTATGTTCGAAACAACGTCTCTCTTTCTCTCCCTCTCTGTCAACCCCACCTCTCTCTTTTTCTATCTCTTTCTACCTCTCCCTCTCTCTTAATCTCTCTCTTTATCTCTCTTTCTCTGTCCCCTCTCTCTCCATCTTCCCCCTCTCTCTATTTACTTTCTTGTAACAATACAGAAAGTAGAGCAGATGATCAAGGATCAGAAGTGCGTAGTACTAACAGTATCTTGGTGCATACCTACAGTTTACCCTCAAGAGGTAAACTGTAGGTATGCACTGTCTGGGTCAAACTAAAACAGGATGAGTATAGGTCAGTAGTTAAAGCATTTAACCACAGATCAAAAGGTTCAAATCCCTCCCTCCCCCTTGTAAAGCAACCTCGGATAAAGTTGTCCGCTTACTAATTGAATACGTTGCATTATTAAATCGATTTTATATTTCAATCTAATAAATACACAGCCGCCCCTATGAAAATTCAGTCAATTTCCAAGTACAATCAGGATTGATTGAACCACCTCACCACAAGTGTACTGCTGTCTGCATCCAGAACCCAGCGTGCAGAGCAGGGCAGCAGTCTGGTTACCCGGGTCTAATCATGTCAGCCAGAGCTGTCTCATTAGTACCACACTGGTGTACGTGATGCACAATAGAAGGGGTCACACGTGGACCTGATTGAAGGGTTGGTTGGGTTACCATGGGAATGCTTGTGTTGGTTCCTGGAGTTGATGTCCTGGGTTCCCCTCTTCGACTCAAGTGACAGAGGAGGTAGGGACACACTACTGACCCTGTGACAGAGGAGGGACACACTACTGACCCTGTGACAGAGGAGGGACACACTACTGACCCTGTGACATCATCCCTGCCCTCCTCCAGAAACAGCGTCTCATGTCTACCCCCCATGTTTGACTTATCCCTAAGAAACATCCTCAGTGAAGGTCCGAACTTTAAGGCAACTGTCAGTTAAAAGAAGAGAGAACCTTGTGTCTTCGCCAGACAGGACAGGATCACGTGTGTTAGTACAGGATCACGTGTGTTAGTACAGGATCATGTATGTTAGCATGTTTTGTGTGCTCGTTCTGCATCCCTGGCACGTGTTTGAAAAACAGTACAGCAATGAAGGTCAGCTACAGTTTGTTTTCTGTCCGAGTTCAGTTTCCGTTCCGGCACTCTGCTTGCATACAGAGCGCTTGTCTGAACGCGGCAACAAGAGACGGATGGTTTTTTACATGGAAATTGGTTTAAATTGGCTATCAGGTAGCCCTAATGGGTGAACTGGCTAGGAGTCAAATTACCGAGCAGGACGGAGGGACACACAAGAAGAACGCTCAGTGCTCGGAGGCCATCTGAGGCCGAGCAATCTGATTGGTTGCGTGGCGCACCTCGTTAATCAATTTATGTCAGAGAGCGACAGAGTAGGAGAATGGTCCAGTAGTGTGTGCACTGTATGGATTGAGACAACAATGTAAACACCCATCCTGTGATTTCCCAGAGTGCATCACTAGTAAGACATCCACCTCCATTAACACAACCCTGGGACGCAGTAAACGGGCTAGGCAGGACTCTCCTCCTTACCCTCCTACTCCTCCTCGACCTTCTCCTCCTCTCACTTCTCCCCCTACTCTTCCTCCTCCTCTTCCTTCTTCTCCTCCTCTTCCTCCTCCTCTTCCTTCTTCTCCTCCTCCTCCTCGTCCTCCTCCTCTTCCTTCTTCTCCTCCTCCTCTTCCGCCCCCTTCTTCATCTCCTCTTCCTTCTCCTCATCTCACTTCTCCCCCTCCTCTTACTTCTCCTCCTCCTTTCCCTACTGATTCAATCAAGGGAAACAAGAGACTTAATTACGCCCGTTTCTAAAGTATGCTTTGGAGCTGAATGGTAGTCATTGTATTATTGTGCTCTCATCATTTTCCAGCGTAACATTGTGATTCAGATCACGTCCAGGTACAGACGCTGTGGTGCTGGATAGTACTTAGTGAGAATGCCACTAAGTGGAATGCATGTGACAGGTTAGACATTTGCTTGGACCAACCCTAACCCCTGAATCCAACGATCGCTGAAGCCTTTAGGAGAGGTCTCATTGTTAGTCATTGGTACGGCGCTTTCGATAAAAGCGTCTGCTAAACCAATACAAATGTAAAATATAATGTAATGTTAGTGAGTAGACTATGAAAAAGGTTGATATGTCCAAGGTAGATAATAGCGTAGATGGAGTATGTGAGTAGCAAGGACCTGGAATCGTCAGAACAGTTCAGTAAGTTGTCTTCTCATGGTTGTCGTCGGATCATTTTTCATTCCAGCTGTAACAGGAAAAACAATATAGTCACCTGTTGGTCTCTTCCTGTCTGGAGAGGCAATATTATTGTATGTTATTACTGCCCTCGATCCCAGTCATGTTCCACTGTGTCAGTCTTTAATGAAACCACATAAAGAGAGTCTGCTCCATGTCTGGAGGACTGATGTGTCACTGGCCTTCAGCTTCAGTCTCTGGAGGACTGATGTGTCACTGGCCTTCAGCTTCAGTCTCTGGCTCGTACTTGAATGTGTTTGAAAACGTTCTGTTTAGCTAACTAATCTTAGGTTGATTTAGGTGCAGTTCTGTGTGCAAATGTGAAGTCCTCTGTGACAGGGACTGTAAAAAAGGCAACACAAATACAATTTGTTTTGAACTATGAATCTGCATGTTACTTTGCACATAAATAATTAATGTGTATCTGTATGTTTGTTGTGATAGTTGCCATTTAAATATACCTATAAGCCTCGTTGCAGTTTCCTATTGTGGTCGGAGTCAAGTACAAACGTACAAATACTTTGTTACTGTACTTAAGTAGATTTTTTTCTGGTATCAGTAGTTTACTTCGCTATTTATTTTGCTGACAATTTTTACTTTCACTCCATAAAATCATTACATAATTAGCTGTACTTTCTACTTCTTACATTTTAAAGCTAGGCTTGTTACTTTTTATCTGTATTTGGTGGCATGATCAATATAATCTATTTTGAGCGATTATTTTTTATCACGCACAAAAAATGTAAGCTGGTCTACGAAGCTACCATAAAGCAAGGCAACTAGGAAAAAACGTGTTGTGATGTGTGAGTGAAAAAAAAGTTTACAACTTTTTTTTTTAAGGTTAGAATTATTTTCTTTATTAAAGTTTTTTCTTTCTTTTTTCTTTTTGAAAGGTAGAAACAATATTTTCGAACAAAGTTTTGAAAGGTATAGGTGATTTGTTTGTTTTTTGAAAGGTAAAAGAAAAAAAAGTAAGAGTTTTTTGAAAAAAAAGTACTTGATGAGGACTGTACTACTGTACTCTAGCTTCTCCTCTCTCCTCTCCTCCCCTCTCCTCTCCCCTCTCCTGTCCTTTCACTTAATGTGTGGGGAAAAAAAAGTTTTGAAAGGTTAAAAACCTGCTACATCAATAAAAGATAATTTAATTATGATTGGGATAAGAATGTCAAGGGTGAAGCTAACCCATGCACAGCAAGTATTAATTCAACATCAGGAATGTTTACGTGTCCTACTTATACACTTCAACGAGCTAAACGAACACTCCTGGAATGAATACCTTGATACGTGCTGTGTGTTTGCCAGAGCGGTTGAGCTCGGTCAGTTAGTCCCTAAGCTGGTCGACGCAGACTGTGTTAATGGCGTGGTGTTCCGTCGGGCAGACTGGCGGACATGTCTAATTACAATCACCTCTCAGAGCTGGCATTTATCTCCCTCTTTGCGTACGGCTTATCTGACAGACTCAAGTAGCGGTTGGTCTGAGGATGGAGAGAGCCTTGTCTGTGTGTGAAATCTTAATTAAAACTCCCACAGGGAGGCAGAGGTGTGTGTGTGTGTGTGTGTGTGTGTGTGAGAGAGGAGGGAGGGAGGGAGAAAGGCCGAGAGCATGTGTGGAGAATGGCAATTAAGAAATTAGTGTGTGTGTGTGTGTGTTTGCGTGTGTATGTGTGCGCGTGTGCGTGTGTGTGCGTGCGTGTGCGTGTGTGTGTGTGTGTGTGAGAGAGAGAGAGAGAGAGAGAGAGAGAAGGGGAGAGAGAGAAGTAAATGTTTCTATGCTTAGATTGCCAGCGTTCATTGCCAGCATGAAATTGCACAATGAAGGCAGGGCGCAATGACAAGGCAAACAATATAGACCACAGTCTCATCTAAGGTTCAAGTTTCCAATGTATTAGCCATTTATAACAAGTATGGGTACCTGGGACCAGCTCCTCATGACAGTCCCATGCAGCACCTATAATCCATACTGTAACCCCTAACCGATATGAGCTGCTATACTTATAAACAGTATCGACAATACATATAACAAGGTAAGAATTTGAAATGGAATAATACTGAAAACAGGCAGATGGACAGACAGACCGACGGACGGACAAACAATACATGCATATCAACATATGCTTTAAATTTACATTTTATTACTCTTCTTTCATATTACTCTGTAAAGCATCCTTGGGTGTGAGAAAAGTGTCATATAAATACAAGTAATTTTTTATTATTACCATTATTAATGATAATAATAATGATGTTAATAATAAAGCCTCCATAGATACAGTATGTCTTCCACTCAGACAGCCAGCCTGGGCTCTGCTGCAGGGCGGCATGATGTCGTTCTGGGTGTCAGAAGAGACCGGGCCTCACCGGATAGGCTGATGGAGTCTTCCTGTTTACCTCACGTCTCCTTATGTGAAGATAATCTAATTATTCATGAGGATCCTTCCATGGAGCTGAAGTTTATGATTATTCATGGTGTAATTCTGTGGCTGGCAGACAGTAAGACAGACAGTCAGCCTTCAAGGATAAACAGGCAGCAAGGCAGACTGTCAGCCTTCAAGGAAACAGACAGATAAACAGATTGGCAGGCAGGCAGACAGTAAGACAGGCAGGCAGGCAGACAGTAAGACTGGCAGGCAGGCAGACAGTAAGACAGGCAGGCAGAAGGACAGTAAGACAGGCAGGCAGACAGTAAGACAGGCAGACAGTAAGACAGGCAGACAGTAAGACAGGCAGGCAGGTGACACTTCTTACACACAATTACAGTTGATCCAGACAAACAAGGGGAAGTGATGCATTGTGTAGGGTGCAGTTTTCTGAGACGAGCATATTTATCATTTTTCTTTGTTTACCTCCATGATGCATTTCTGTCATTAAGATGCCCCATGGCTTCAAATATTTGCATTCCTTCAATCCAATTCACTAATTTCCCTCGTTGTTCATTTTAAATGTCTGAGTTTATCTTTACTTACAAATCCAACTTAATTAGGGAAATTAAACATACACACACACACACACACAAACACCCTCTTCGGTCGTGTCGTTTACTTTTCCAGACGATCCTGTACCGTTTCTGCGAATAACTAGTAGAAACCGTCAAGTTCATTACAATTCACCTTTTCTGGCTGCGTCAATACAAATCAGTGTGCAGTGAATTAAATGAGGGTGTTTGCGTTCGAGAATGCGCTGGAAAGGGGATGATCATGATATAGGCTATTTGTTATGCTCGTTTTTTTACATTTTAACTCCTATAAGATGGACCTGAGCCTGCCAAAGCTTAGGTCATTCTTAAGAATATTTGTGACACTTGCTGGGGAAAAGGTCCTGTTGTCGGCAATCTTCAAATCGCAGTAGGATTTATTTAATTTTTCAGTTTCTTTTTTTTCATATTACAAAGATTTGAGTGAAGAAATCTTTCAATATTCTAAACAACAATAAACACCTGAATAGGCATATTTATAATTTGTCAGCAAAGGCTTGTTTACATTTTATTTTACAGTTGGGTGGCAATTCGGTCAAGCCACCACTCGCAATCACCAGTGGTAACTGTATGGCAGTTTGGTAGCTCTAACTGTATGGCAGTGTGAATGGAGTATGAATTTAGCGATTTTCACCTTCCGTATAGCGACAAAAAAAAAGTAATATTTAGCGACTAACGACAAATCTTTTCTGTTGTTGAGCAGCAGCAAAATAATTGTACTTCCGTGTTGTCATATTTGCTTGAGTTAGGTCAGAGAATGTCTAATAAGGGAGTAGACTGGCTCTGGTTAGGTCAAAGAGTATAGAAGAAGTTCTTAGCATAGCTAAGCATAGCATAGCTAGCATGTGGTTGGGGGAGGAGTTAACTACATATTGTTCCCACCCATTACCTGCTTGTGGGAGTCTGGGAAGCTAGTTGATTTAAAAAGTACCAACATTTAAATAAGCATATCTCCTTTAAATATGTTCAGATGTCAGTATATGATACATAATTTGAAAGCGTACAATTTGCACTTTTACATGATATGTAAAAACAGACATATAAATGACCATGACCTAGGCCTAGCATGGTTATTTCGAATATTGGCTGGAAAGAGACACACACACACACACACTACCATACACACACTACCATACACACACACACACACACACACTACCATACACACACACACACACTACCATACACACACTACCATACACACACTACCATACACACACACACACACACACACTACCATACACACGCTACCATACACACTACCATACACACACACACACTACCATACACACACACACACTACCATACACACGCTACCATACACACACACATTACCACACACACACACACACACACTACCATACACACACACACACACACACACACTACCATACACACACACACACACACACACACTACCATACACACACACACACACTCACTACCACACACACACACACAGATGGCTCAGACATGTGTGTAGACCACCCCTCTGGTCTGACATTTCCCCACCTCCCTGCCTCCAGGCCTCTCCTCAGCACATCCATATTAGATGAGACGTCTGCAGGTTGTGACCCCTCTCTTGGCTCTCTGCCCCTCTACACAGTAAAGCTCGATCCCAGAGATATGAAGACATGCGCCGCCTCACACCTGCAAGCATCGACTGCAGCTGTGGAGACACAGCAGCGGTCGGAGCAGAACCGGAGCAGTCGTATCGATCCTGCGATGCATGCATGGACTGAGGAGCGTGCTACTGATTCCTTTGTGACCGGCAGGAAAGTGAGCTGAGAGGTGGGTGAGGAGCGACCCTCTGCGATGATCAGACAGGCACTACAGGGGTGCCACTCACACACACTCACACACACTCTGCCACCTTAGTGCACACACTCACAGGGAGGAGAGAGAGAGGGAGGAGAGAGAAAGTGAGAGCGAGCGAGATTTTAGAGAAAGCGGAAGAGGCAGAATGGGAGGGAGGGGGAGAGTGAGTAACAGAGCGAGAATGAGAGATGGAGGGCGAAATGTTAATGAGAGAGGGAAGGAGCGAGGGAGAGAAAAAGGAAAAGGTTGAGGTGGCTGAGAGAGAGATGGAGGGAGAAAGATAGGTTGCTGAGAGAGAGATGGAGGGAGAGAGAGAGATGTTCAGAGCAGCACTAGCCCACACAGGTTCTGGGTCTGTGACCTCTTCTCTCTGTATTCCTCTGTTCTATCCTCAAACACTAGCTCTCCTCCTCCCCCCTCCACTCCCCCGCTCTGCACCCTGTTCCCCACTCACAGCTCTCCTGTGAGTGTGTGTGTGTGTGTGTGTGCGTGCGTGCAAGCCTGTTTCCATGTGCATGCTATTATTGGAGAGTGTGTGTGTGTGTGTGTGTGACCTGTCTACTTATCCAAAGCCAACATGGTTCTTGACTTGCCGGGCTCCTTTCAGAAGCCAAATTCAGAAGATTAAAATCTCTTCATTGGTATTCAGGGCGGTCGGAACATTCCGGTTCCCGCTACCCTCGCCACTTGCGCCCGCTACTCTGGTTGTTTGAGCATGATCCCTCACAACAGCATTTCCAGGGTTAAGGTTAGAGAGGTGAGATTCCGTGTGTACATATAAATGATGTTGGGTCTCCTAAGGATGTTGGGACTGCTGGAGTGTTTGAATGACTAGGCTGGTTGGTTCTGTTGGTCCAGGTAGCAGATGGATCTTATAGATCATATCTTAGGTTTATTACATCTGCCCTGAGTTCATGTGGGTGTGTATGGGGACAGATAAAAATGTTAGGGGAACTGAAATTCTTCCAGATCTGATTGTATAGTATATTACAGTACAGTTACCAAAGGATGTTGACCACTCAATATCTGAGTCTCATTCTCGCTCTGTCACTTTTCTCCTTTTCTACGCCCACTTGCGCTCTCTCTCTCTCTCTCTCTCTCTCTCTCTCTCTCTCTCTCTCTCTCTCTCTCTCAATCTCTCTCTCTCTGTCACCCGTGTCCCCCATCCTCTCTCTCTTTCCATCATCCCTTTCTCTCTCCTCCTTTTCCCCCTCTTGTCGTCTTTTACCCTCCTTCCGTTCAGCGTCTGAAATAACCTTTATATTACGTTTTCACTGTCTGTATTATTACCTGTCATCTTTCTTCCTCACGCCTCCCGCTTGCCGCGCTGTATCCGGGCGGCGTGGCGGGAGAGAGAGCAGATTCAGAGTCTATTAACACATAAATCTTGTGAAGTTGCCTCTGCTGCCACCCAATGAAATAGAGACTTAAAAAAAAAAAAGTTTTCTTCTCCTCCTTTTTTCCTCTGTTTCCGTCTCGTTCCCTCGTTCTCTTTCATTCCTGCATTCTCTCCCTCTTCCCAGTGTGCCCAGAGCAGTCATCTCAGAGGAGTCAGATGGCCTGAGCGGTGAGGGAAGCGGGCTAGTAATCCGAAGGTTGCCAGTTCGATTCCCGGTCATGCCAACTGACGTTGTGTCCTTGGGCAAGGCACTTCACCCTACTTGCCTCGGGGGAATGTCCCTGTACTTACTGTAAGTCGCTCTGGATAAGAGCGTCTGCTAAATGACTAAATGTAAATGTAAATGTCATCTCAGTTTAATGAGGTCTGATATTGAAATTTAGTTTGAAGGTACGGCCTCAATGCCTTTGAATCTTTTTAAGCGTCTTCAAAGACTTGACCTCCACATATCCTTCCATTTCACCTCTGAACGACGGTACATTGGACAAAATATATAAGAAAACAAGATTATGTTCCATATTTAACTGGTGCAGAGCGGTGAGATTCTCCAAACTTGATCAGATATCCCCTCTGTTATGTATTTTTATCCATATCGTTAATAACCAAAACTAGTATTTCAAAAACTTTTTCCTCCTTCTGCTTGACTTGATTAACATTTCACAAACTGCTCAAGTAATGAACAACACTGTGCCAGGCAAGTTCATTACTAAGAACCGGGACGGTGTTACTACATGTCTGAAACAATCTCAACTCGCGTTTGTTCCCAGGTCGCATGCTACCGTCATTCTCTTTGAAAAACCTGCCGCAGAATCCGTTGTTGATAGATGCTGCTGGTGCGCTGGCAGGCAGGTGAACAGGAAGGAGCTGTCTCTCTCGCCTGGAGAGTGGAGAGTGGGTGTTATCAGACGAGACGAATGTAGCCGCCCCAGCGTCTTATCAACCTGCTGAATCCTCCTGTCTCCGGCCTCCTCTTCCGTCCTCGTTTGTTCGGATCTGATTGCGTTTATTTACTCTCCTCCCCGCGCCTGATAACAACAGCACGAGAGACACTCCCTCCCTTTTCCCAACGGCTGCCTCTTCATCTTGAAATCTCCAAAGCAAACACCATTTTTTTTTTCTTCTGAAGATTGTCTATTGTCAGGCAGCGGTGTGTTCAGGAGGACGCGTCAGAATGATCCGCAGGTTAGATCTGATAGGCTGGCAGTGAGGGTGAAGCGAGCAGGCTGTATCAGGGAAGTCTACAGCTAGTTCTCTCTATCTCTACCATGCCTGGGCCACACACTGCAGCCGCTGTCAAGGCTTTATCTCACACACACACACGCACACACACACACACACACACAGCCAGCTCCTCGGATCCCACCCTTCCAGATCCTCCTGGCGGGGATGAGTAATGGACCCCGCAGCACGGGAGGTGGAGGGAGGAGGTGGGAGGTGGAGGGAGGAGGTGGGAGGTAGAGGGAGGAGGTGGGAGGTGGAGGGAGGAGATGGGAGGTGGAGGGAGGAGATGGGAGGTGGAGGGAGGAGGTGGGAGGTGGAGGTGGGAGGTGGAGGGAGGAGGTGGGAGGTGGAGGTGGGAGGTGGGAGGTAGAGGGAGGAGATGGGAGGTGGAGGGAGGAGGTGGGAGGTGGAGGTGGGAGGTGGAGGGAGGAGATGGGAGGTAGAGGGAGGAGGTGGGAGGTAGAGGGAGGAGGTGGGAGGTGGAGGGAGGAGGTGGGAGGTAGAGGGAGGAGGTGGGAGGTAGAGGGAGGAGGTGGGAGGTGGAGGGAGGAGGTGGGAGGTAGAGGGAGGAGGTGGGAGGTGGAGGGAGGAGGTGGGAGGTGGAGGGAGGAGGTGGGAGGTAGAGGGAGGAGGTGGGAGGTAGAGGGAGGAGGTGGAAGACTGGTGGAGGGAGGAGGACGAGGAGGAGGGTGCAGAACACAGCCTTGAGGAATGTGTAAGACGCTCACTGGCCCTCCAGGGAAACAGGTACTTACACGTCAGAGTTTCATCTCCAGGAGGTGAGGTGTGTGTGTGCGTTCATATCAGTATCCATGCCTGCCTGGCAGTGATATATACCAGGGTGTGTTGATGAGAGTTGGCTAATGAAGACCACAGAGATGGGGCCTCAGGAGTAGGCCGGAGGGTTCTGAACTAGCATCACTTTAACCACCGAGAAGAACATCCAGGAGAATACAGGATACACTCTGATTAGAACTTTTGTTTTTTTTATTCTTTTCAATTGTTTTGAGACAGATAAAGAGAGATAGGAGAAGCTGTGACACTGAAGTGGTTTGAAATTCATGATTCCAGGTTTCCCAAGACTGACCAGAGGTGTGTGTTTAGGGAGGGTGGAGGGGGAGGGAGGGAGGCAGGCATCAGAGTGTTGGTTAGTGTTGAGATAAGGAATGCAATTACCGAGGTGGTGATTCAGAGAGGGTGGTGATTCAGAGAGGGTGGTGATTCAGAGAGGGTGGTGATTCAGAGAGGGTGGTGATTCAGAGAGGGTGGTGATTCAGAGAGGGTGGTGATTCAGAGAGGGTGGTGATTCAGAGAGGGTGGTGATTCAGAGAGGGGGGGTGTTAAGACACCCCCCAAAGCCTGTACTTCCTCTCATCACCAGGAGAGGAAGAGGGGGAGGGGGAGAGGAAGAGGGGGAGGGGGAGAGGAAGAGGGGGAGGGGGAGAGGGGGAGAGGAAGAGGGGGAGGGGGAGGGGGAGAGGAAGAGGGGGAGGGGGAGGGGGAGAGGAAGAGGGGGAGGGGGAGAGGGGGAGGGATGAAGATTTTAGCAAAACAACCTTCCAGTGAGTGAGAGCGAGTGAGGGTGAGAAAGGAAGGGAGGGTGAGAGAGGATGAGAGAGGATGAGAGAGGATGAGAGAGGATGAGAGAGGATGAGAGAGGATGAGAGAGGATGAGAGAGAGAGGGAGGGAGAGAGGGAGAGAGGGAGAGGGAGAGAGAGGGAGAGAGAGGGGGATGGGGAGAGAGAGGGAGAGAGAGGGAGAGAGAGGGAGAGAGAGGGGGAGAGAGGGGGAGGGGGAGAGAGAGAGGGGGAGAGAGAGAGAGAGAGAGGGAGAGAGAGGGGGAGAGAGAGAGAGAGGGAGGGAGAGAGGGAGAGAGGGAGAGAGGGGGAGAGGGGGAGGGGGGGAGGGAGAGGGAGAGGGAGAGGGAGAGAGAGACTGGTGTTGTAGCAGAGTTCCTCACCAGCTTCTGCTGATTCCAGCAGCTCTGCTCCTCGTCAGAGTTCAAAGCAGCTCATAGCTCATCAGCCAGGGCAGGCCTCATTATTCTAGCCTGAAGACGAGGCAGTTAGGAGCGTGTTCTGTGAGGGCGCTCGGTGACACAGCTGGACATTAGACCTCAATTAGCCGTCCAGGCCTGCTCCCCCTGCCTCGGGCCAGTGGCAGCCCCACAGAGCAATCAAATAGTTCACCTCCACCTGGTTCTCCATCAGTAATCATTATGATATTTATCCTAATAATGTTGATCATGAGAATGTTAATAATAGTAACGTCAATAACATAACCAATAATGAATTAATGTTACTAATAATAGTCAATACCATTGCCATTTAAAAAAAAAGATTGTAATGTTAATTTCACTAATGATAATGTGTTCATTCTGCAGGTGCTTTCAGCCAAAGTACAGAATAGATACGGACCCAAGATACCAGTACAGACCAGGTTGACGTGAAGTAAGAGACACAGGTTTGATGTTAAGAATTAATAGTTTCTACATTCACACACTAATGGCCAATCCTCACTACCGCTCGGATGTTGGGAGCGAGAATCTCTCCATTGTGCTTCATTGACCGGACAGGGTTGAAACCCTCCAAAGCTGCTCGAATTGAATATCAACAGCGCCTCACTCAGAGTGCTGTGTTCATTTAAAACCACTGCCGGCTGCCATTTCACACGAGACTGAAATGGAGTCATCATTAATGGCTGCTCTCCATCTTGGTTTTCAGCTCAGAAACATTTCACGTAGTTTCGGATGAACGCGAGGAATTATCCAAGCTTGAGTAGCAGGTGGTCGAGTCGGTGACTTTGAATTTCACTTTGAGAAACGTCTCATTGAGGGGTGGTTTAATTACCCCACCTTTTTTTTTTTTTGGGGGGGGGGGCTGCAATTGTTGTCTGATTTATGCTAATTGGAGATGTGTTTGTGACCATGCATTCTCCTTGTTATTAGAAGGGGGATGAGTGGTGTGTCTTTATGGAGAACAAAACAGCGAGCTGTATTGACACACACAGCTGTGGGGCGTGGGTACAGTACTGCCGCTGATGAATCTGTTGTTGGATATAATTTGGTCATCCTTTTTCGATGGCTAAACCGGATTTCGGAGAGGATAGGATTGCTACTTGTCATTATGGACCCGAGCTCTGCTACACTGATACTCAGACGAGGTTTATTTATGAACAAAGGTAGCACACCTGTTACAGCACTGCAGGTCTGCTGTGCTGCATCATGCAAAACACCTGCGGGCGTTAATTTTCATTTGTCTTTTGAGGCTATTCACAGACCATAACTCGCCGCATAAACATTGTTGATTTTCTTTTCTTTTACACTTCTATTTCATTGATATCAGATTACTTCTAGTAAAATGCCAACACAGCAGCTATATGCAGTTCATGGGTCGATGTAATAATTACAGTCCATTATTTGATCAATAATGTTTAGTTTTACAATGTGCCACTACACAACAACATAGTTTTCATTTTCATGTCAGAGATGGGGTTCAGGTTGGATTTAGAGAGATGGCTCTGTGAGATCCACGCTGTCGATTAGCCCCAGCAGGGGGTCTCCTCTGGCCGTCCAGACAGGATGTGTCGATCCCTCTAACGTCCCCTCAAGCTCGGTCTCTCCACGACTTCAAATTAGCTTGTCAATTCAACCGATACCCACACAGATGAAATATATACATTCCATTAGTGTTGAGCACACTACTCAGCCAAGGTGAAATACATCATTTCGCCAGGTTTATCAGACGCACTATTGAAAACGCATTATTCACCAGGAAGAGATTATGTTGTGTCTCGGAGTCGAATGAATGCCGTGATAATGTACTGTAGAAAATACATTAGGGACGCAATATCTCATGACTTGTGCAGGAGGCTTGTAAAAAGCTTCCCCCTCGCTCTCCTCCCTCACCCCCCTCCCCCCCCCTCCCCTGCTGGTCTATTATTGGAGTCCCTACCAAGAGCTAAATTGGAAACGCGATAATGAATCTGGGGAAGAACCCAGGCTTTCCTTCTAATCATCGCAATTAGTGGAGGGTCTGTAGAAGGAACAAGAAATGAATCCTGAGTGTTCTATAAATCTCATCTCCGGTTGTCGTTGCATTTGATCTTGTCAGATGGGCCTACCAGGGTGTACAGTACATGCACACGCCAAGGTTAAGGTTAGGGCTATTATTCGCGGTAAGGGTATTAGTTTTGCACAACGAAAGGAAGATCTGAGGTAGGTGGGACGAATCGGCAGAAAACTAATTCTCCGTAAGCAGGTAAAGACTGATGATAATGTGACCCTACAAAACGTATTCCCTCTGCTGAAACTCAGCTAAGCTAATAGTGTCGAAATTGCCACTTAATGTATCAACAGCTAATTGTCCTCCCTTTCTGTCAAGCACAACTTATTGTTTCCATTTACGGAGTGTCTCCTCCACAGGCAAAGTCCCGATTTCCTTGGCTGCCTCGTAACAAGCCTCGAAGGTCTCCTGATGATTCTGTGCGCTGGTGGAAATGCTGTGTCTGTAAGTCTCCTTACCGCTCTCCTACTGACAGATTAGTTTGAAGTGCAGGGGAGTAGGGGAGTCAGGTGGCTGAGCGGTTAGAGAATCGTGCTAGTAATCAGTAGGTCGCTGGTTCGATTCCTAGCCGTGTCAAATGACGTTGTGTCCTTGGGCAAGGCACTTCACCCTACTTGCCTCGGGGGAATGTCCCTGTACTTACTGTAAGTCGCTCTGGATAAGAGCGTCTGCTAAATGACTAAATGTAAATGTAAGTGCGCATACCATGTAAGCTGAGGCCTTGCAGCATTGCACTCCGACTCCCTCACCGCTCAGCCATCTGACTCCGTTTTAGGCTTCTCTGTTCACTTCTTCTCTCCTCTTTGTCGGCAACAATAAGGATTCCTGGCGAATGCGCTGCGTGTTTATTGTGTCTTTTTGTAGATGTAAGGTCCAGTTACCAACGTGACACTAAAACAGGTGTAGTGATGGCTACTTTTGTCAGAGCCACTTCTTTACTTTAGCCCTTGTGCTGCCTTCGGGTCACATGACCCAAAGGTTCATAACGAACCATCGTTGTGTTTACCCAATTTTACCCAATTCAAATACAAATAATTTTCTTTTAACTTTCGCAATGTGGGGGGTCCGAGACAGCCCAACGGTTAAAAGAAAATGCTTCACTTTGTTTTTGTATGCGGTAAAGTTGTCGCAATACGACGGTGGGTCACAATGACTGATGGGTCAGAATGACCCGAAGATAACACAAGGGTTAACCCGAGTGAAAAAGTGTAGTCAGTACTTCAACTTTTACCAGAGTCTTTTTAGACATGAGTATCTGTACTTCTACTTGAGTGAAGGATGTGTGTACTTCTGCCACCTCTGGGGATCCCCACAGAGACCAGACGTGCTTTGGCCCGGCTTGGTGAGGCCCAGAGAGAAGCTCCTTCCCGGCTTGGTGAGGCCCAGAGAGAAGCTCCTTCCCGGCTTGGTGAGGCCCAGAGAGAAGCTCCTTCCCGGCTTGGTGAGGCCCAGAGAGAAGCTCCTTCCCGGCTTGGTGAGGCCCAGAGAGAAGCTCCTTCAGGACCCATTAAAGCTTCACACTGGGTCTCACAGAGAGATGAGAGTTTAGGCTGGGCCAGGGACAGGGAATCCGTGGTTTTAACTAGGTCCAGAGAGATCCTGGTTGGGCCCTGTAAAAGGCAGACATCAAATCAGCAGGATTTGGGTCGAATCTCCACTATGCTGTATAGACAGGAAGGGCTGATGTATGTTGTGACAAGGGTGATAGTGGTTCAGAGTGGCCAGAATCTATATTCTTGTTATTGATTTATACCGTTAGTTAGGGGTTGGATGGAGTAAAAGGCTTGAAAATGGTGTGCTTGCTACAAACGTGTAAGCTAACACCGTCAGGGCGTGGCACCTGGAGTTAATCACGGACCAACAGCGCACCTTACCCACCGAACATACAGTATGCTAACCACATCGCTCGCTATTATTAGCATGCGAGGTGCGCAAAGCTAGCTATTAGCATGAGGAGTCTTCTCAGCATGCTAATGGGATGGATATGTGTTCCGTGTGCCACATGCCAGTAGGCTGGTTATCACAAACAGCTGGCTGGCCGGGAATCCACACACCACAGCTGGCAATCAGTCACCATCGGCCAAGAGAGGAGTCGTTGCTCTGTGCTCGGCTAGTTATCCCTGGTTCCCTTGATGCCGGCGGAACATACGGCAAGGTCTAGCCCCCCGCCCTAACCCTGGGTTATTTACCCACGACTGCCTCTCTGGATGACGCAGAGACCAGCCATTCATCATGGCTTAGGAACTGGACCGGAGGGAGGAGGGAGGAGAGGGGAGGAAGGTGGGAGGAGGAAGGGAAGGGGAGGAGGAGGGAGGGGGAGGAGGAAGGGGGGTGAGAAGGGGCTGGCTCGGTGGAGAGGAGTTAGTGAGAGTGTGGATGAGTGTTCAAGAGAGTTAGAAAGCAAAGGGAAGAGATGACCAGAAAAAATCCTCAGAAATAACAGATTGAGAGAGAAAAAGGGATCGCTGGAGAGTGTGTGGAGTTCTGTGCGGACGGACGGTCTGGCTCCCTGCAGGCCTTACCAAGCATCGGCGAGGCGCACATTGTGCTGTCATCACTGCGTTAGCACAAAACCCCTCAGACCAGCAACGTCTGCAATTCACTCTTCACAAACCTGTCGTTTCATTATGTTTTTGCCGCCCCTCTCAGCATCAACCCTCTCAGCCTCCCTCTCAGCCTCCCTCCCTCTCAGCCTCCCTCCCTCTCAGCCTCCCTCTCAGCCTCCCTCTCAGCCCCCCTCTCAGCCTCCCTCTCAGCCCCCCTCTCAGCCCCCCTCTCAGCCTCCCTCTCAGCCTCCCTCTCAGCCTCCCTCTCAGCCACCCTCTCCCTTCTCTTTCTTCTTTTTTCCATCCTTTTCGTTCTTATATTCTTTCTTTACTCTTCCTTCATCTATCTATCTCTCTTCATCGTCTCCTTCTTCCCCTCTCTGTGCTTACTGTAATGGGATGACAGTGTATATTCTCGCTCTGTGTGTGATTAATGGAATGTTCCAGGCCTCTAGGGTCTCCACGGTTTCCACTGCAAGCCAGACCGTCTGAAAGACACTTCACTCAGGAAGGTGCAATTACCTCGCTTTTAGACCTCCAGTCTTCCACCCCGCTCCCACCCTCCCACCACGCAAATCCTTCATTTTCGTTCGCTTCGTCGATCGTCTCAACGTTGCGTAGCCACATAGCTTCTCCTGGCCTCGAGGTAGAGACCTGAACCGACAGACTGGTTGTTCTTCAACAGAAAGCTGGATAGTCATCGACAGGCTGGTTGTTCTTCAACAGAAAGCTGGGCAGAGATGCTGCAAATGATGCAAATTGTTCGGACACACATACTCTGCATATTGATTGTGTGAAGTTTTGTGTCTCCAGCGGAGCAGACTCTGCAGGGACTGAGCTAATGTCCTCGTGAGGGAGAGCCTTGAGGATATGCAAGCGCTTCGTGAAAGATGGTGCGGTGTTGTCCGTGGAGGGATGGATCCCTGCTCCCGCCCCCGGCGCTGGGAGGAATGTTCTCTGTAGGTGTGCAGGATGGAGGATCTGCATGCTACATGTACCTGCATAATAACCCCAAACAACTCACACACACCGGACACATATCCCCTTCCCCACATAGTACTCCAAGGACACACATATACTGATACATGTATACACAACCACACATGCGTGAACACACACACACACACAGTCTACAGTACATTAACTCCCAGTGGTACCCACATTACTCAGGTGACCCCAGGGACACACCTCTGCCTCAGACACACAGACACCCCCCCACACACACACACACAGACACACACACAGACACCCCCCCCACACACACCCCCCACACACACACCCCGCCCACATACACAGACACACACACAGACACCCCCCACACACAGACACACCACACACACAGACACACACCACACACACAAATTCACACACAGACACCTAGAATATCTCTCGAATTACTTCGTGTTAATCTAGCAGATGCTTTTATCTAAGGTTATGCACAGGAGGTTTTTGACCTGATTTGACCTCTTGATTGGCAGTCAAATGCTCTACCACTGACCTATACTTACCCCTATCTAGTAGAAAATGTCTTACCTCTACGCGGTGTGTGGTCTGGGTGTGTGTGGTCTGGGTGTGTGTGGTCTGGGTGTGTGGTCTGCGGTGTGTGGTCTGCGGTGTGTGTGGTCTGGGTGTGTGTGGTCTGCGGTGTGTGGTCTGCGGTGTGTGTGGTCTGGGTGTGTGGTCTGCGGTGTGTGTGGTCTGGGTGTGTGTGGTCTGCGGTGTGTGTGGTCTGCGGTGTGTGTGGTCTGCGGTGTGTGTGGTCTGGGTGTGTGTGGTCTGCGTGTGTGTGGTCTGCGGTGTGTGTGGTCTGGGTGTGTGGTCTGGGTGTGTGGTCTGCGGTGTGTGGTCTGGGTGTTTGTGGTCTGGGTGTGTGGTCTGGGTGTGTGTGGTCTGAGTGTGTGGTCTGCGGTGTGTGGTCTGGGTGTTTGTGGTCTGCGGTGTGTGGTCTGGGTGTTTGTGGTCTGCCGTGTGTGGTCTGGGTGTGTGTGGTCTGGGTGTGTGGTCTGCGGTGTGTGGTCTGGGTGTGTGTGGTCTGCGGTGTGTGTGTGGTCTGCGGTGTGTGGTCTGGGTGTGTGTGGTCTGCGGTGTGTGTGGTCTGGGTGTGTGTGGTCTGGGTGTGTGGTCTGTGGTGTGTGGTCTGCGGTGTGTGGTCTGGGTGTTTGTGGTCTGGGTGTGTGGTCTGGGTGTGTGTGGTCTGGGTGTGTGGTCTGCGGTGTGTGGTCTGGGTGTGTGTGGTCTGCGGTGTGTGTGTGGTCTGCGGTGTGTGGTCTGGGTGTGTGTGGTCTGCGGTGTGTGTGGTCTGGGTGTGTGGTCTGGGTGTGTGTGGTCTGCGGTGTGTGGTCTGCGGTGTGTGTGGTCTGGGTGTGTGGTCTGGGTGTGTGTGGTCTGCGGTGTGTGGTCTGCGGTGTGTGTGGTCTGGGTGTGTGTGGTCTGCGGTGTGTGGTCTGCGCCCGGCGTTGCGTTCACAGGGATATAGATGCAAATGGGAGCAGTTGGTGGAACCCTCTCCAGCTGGGCAGAACACTAAAAGGGTTACACTTGTTATTCACTCACTAATGATTTTGCTTTCACTTCGTCTTGCAGATTCATCTTTTTGTGTAAAGTCAGCACCCCTGCAAACTGTGAGGGTGCGTGCGTGCTTGTTAATGTGTAGGTGTGTATGGGCGTGTGTGTGCTTGTTAGTGTATAGGTGTCTAAGGACGTGTGTGTGTGCAGATACACTCCTACCACTGAGGGAGTCAGACTTAAATCTGTGTTTGAAATGTCATTTCACCCAAGCTCAAATTAGACCTGAGGTGAACGCAAACACAATCTTTACATTAACAAGCCTCTCACTTCTGTCTAACACGGCCTCATTCTGTCAGACGTGGTGTTTTAAGACCGGACTCTGTGGTGGGGATGAAACAGGAAGTGGGTGGATGAAACAGGAAGTGGGTGGATGAAACAGAAAGTGGACGGATAAAACAGGAAGTGGGTGGATGAAACAGGAAGTTGGCGGAGGAAACAGAAAGTGGATGGATAAAACAGGAAGTGGGTGGATGAAACAGGAAGTTGGCGGAGGAAACAGAAAGTGGGCGGATGAAACAGGAAGTGGGTGGATGAAACAGAAAGTGGACGGATAAAACAGGAAGTGGGTGGATGAAACAGGAAGTTGGCGGAGGAAACAGAAAGTGGGCGGATGAAACAGGAAGTGGGTGGATGAAACAGGAAGTTGGCGGAGGAAACAGAAAGTGGGCGGATGAAACAGAAAGTGGGCGGATGAAACAGGAAGTTGGCGGATGAAACAAAGTGGGCGGATGAAACAGGAAGTGGGTGGAACAGGAAGTTGGCGGATGAAACAGGAAGTGGGTGGATGAGAGACGCCAGCTGGGAAAGCCTTCCGGCAGTGACATTCACAGAGACACGTCTGCGTCTCTAAAGGTCACCGTTCGAGCGGAAGGTCAAGTTCCGGAAAAGGTCAGCGCTTCTTCGAAAGGGGTTGTAAACAAACCGCCGGCAGGTGTAAGCAACCGAGATAGGTGATCTAATCTTCGCAGGAGAAAGGGGCTGTGTGATGATTTGGTGGCCTGCTGTGTCGGTGCCAGGTGTTGGACGCACGTGAGGAGCGTACGGTAGGTCTGTTTCACTCCTGTTCTGTTGTGAACGTGTGTGTGAAGGATGGAAGGTCGAGCTGGTGTGTGTCAGGGAAGGTGCTGAGCTCTGAGGTCAGGCCTGCGCTTGGTTTGTTTTTACGTGACATTCACACAGGAACACCTTTCACACCGGGCCACTGCAGAATTCAACCATTTTATGAGTACTGCTTAGATGTAAAGTTTTTGGGAGCGTCTCTAAAGGTTAGGAACCTAACAGACGTATTGTAGCCTGACGAGGAGAGCAACTTTCTGAATCTGATTTAAAGCAAAAGCTTGGATCTATTTTTACATGCGACCTTTAGAAGTACATTGGAAATAGATGAGTAAGTAGCATTGTGCTGTCGTGTTTCAAATAGGAGAGAGGAAGATAAAATAAGATTATCTTTTGTTTCATAAAGGTCTTTTTGGTTTCACAGCTAATGAAATGTTTTGTTTCCATTAAAGAACAACCTTGGACAGCTTGGAATGATTGCTCTTTTACAATCAGCACCGAAGACTTTTATCCCACTCCTTCCCACCCTCTCTCTCTCCATCTCTCTCTCTCTGTGTCTCTCTCTCTCCATATACCTCTCTGCCTTTAACACAAAGCAAGAAGACCGTGAGCCCAGAGTTTTTCCCCGTCAGGCTGGTAAACAAGGCTTCAAACTGTCAGTTGTGAGTGTGAGTATCAGTGTAAGTATCGACCCGTGTCTTAATGTTGTCCTCTCCTATCTGAGGCAAAGCAGAGAGGGGTTCTGTAATGTGGGCCTGGCTGAGGGCTGTGACTGTCTTAAACACCCTGGGCCGACACCTCTTATCAGCACTTTTGGGTTCAGATAAGCTGTGTTCCGTCTGACGAGCAGAGGAGAAAGCTGGGGGGGGGGGGGGGGGGGCGGTGGTGATGGTGGGGGGGTGTAGGACTTAGTGAGAGCGATTGCAACTGCACCTCACAGGCTGTAATGGTTGAATCTGGCTACTTTAGGAATCAATGCACGTCAAGGAGAATGGAAGGTTTTTAACTTTCAATGGTTCTTTTCTTTTATGGGGTTGGGGGGGGGGTGTACGTCACTCCCTCAACCCAGACTCCCCTCCCTTCCTCCCACCTCTACTGTCCCTACACCCTCACACCCCCACCCCCATGAACTCCCCCAAACTCCCCACTCCTCACCCCCTGTTCCCCCACCCCCCCTCCCCCCTCTCGCCTCACTCCCCCTAACTGAGTGTAATCACATGTGATGGGTTCCTTACACCAGCAGACCTCCTGGTGCATTCATTTCACTCAGGCATTTAGATGGACATCAGAAGACATTACCTCTGTGGCACTAAGCGGGGCAGGGGGGCCGAGGGGCAGGGGGGAGGCGGGGAGGCGGGGTGTGGAAATAAAGACATTAACTCTGACTGCTGACTAGCAGAACCTGGGCGGCAGAGAGTGCAGAGTCAGCGACTGTTACTTATCCTTCCCAGGCCAGCGATGGATGGAAAGGTCAGCAAACTGCAGGGTTTGTTTGCTGTGGTGTGCCGAGGCGAGGAGCCCTTCAGCATTATTCCAGGCTCCTCAGAAGCTAGCCTCAGGAAGGCGTATTTATATACGCGTGTTGAGACAAGGGCAATAAAGGAGCTTGAGATGGAGGCTGTTTCTTTTCTCCTCCCTCCCTCCTCTCCTGCCGTCTCCCTCACTTCCTCCCTCCCTCCTCCTCCCTCCCTCCCTCCCTCCTCTCCTGTCCTCTCCCTCACTTGCCTCCTCCTCCATCTACAGCTTCTCTGTCCGTCTTTATATATCCTCCCTGCCTCTCTCTTATCTCTTTCTTTATCTCGGGAGTCAGGTGGCTGAGCGGTGAGGGAGTCGGGCTTGTAATCAGAAGGTCGCTGGTTCGATACCCGGCCGTGTCAAATGACGTTGTGTCCTTGGGCAAGGCATTTCACCCTACTTGCTTCGGGGAGAATGTCCCTGTACTTACTGTAAGTCGCTCTGGATAAGAGCGTCTGCTAAATGACTAAATATAAATATAAAATATATATCTCTGTCTCCATATCGCTCCCTCTCTTTCTCTCCCTTATCTCACTCCCTCTTTCCCTCTTACTTTCTCACCCATCTTTATTTTCCCTTTCTCTCCTTATCCCCACCTCCCTCCGTCCCTACATCCCCATCTCCCCCATCTCGTTAGCGCTCTCTCTCCTGCAGATGAGGAGAAGCGTGGGGTCTCTCTGGGTTGAGTGGGAGCTGGATAATCGTGGCCTTAATGACTCACCAGCGGGGGGTTCAGCTGGGTAACGAGTCAGCTCTCCCGCTCCACCCTGATCAAATGAGGCTCTAATTTGATTTTCCCTCTTGACCTCTATTCCTCCCACAAAAACAACCAGGCCCCAGGGGGGCTGCTCAGCGCCCCGTCGAGACGCAGGGAGGAACGGATGACGAGAGGGAGGGGGGGGGGGGAGAGGGAGGGAGGGAGGGGGGGGGGGGGGAGGGAGGGGGAGGGAGGGAGGGGGGGGGGGGAGGGAGGGGGGGGAGGGAGGGGGAGGGAGGGGGAGAGATGACGAGAGGGAGAGGGAGAGAGGAACGGATGACGAGGAGGGGGGGGGGAGAGGGAATGAGGGAGGGAGAGGGAGACGCAGGGAGGAACGGATGACGAGGGGGGGGGGGAGAGGGAGGGAGGGAGGGAGGGAGGGGGAGGGGGAGAGATGACGAGAGGGAGAGGGAGAGAGGAACGGATGACGAGAGAGAGAGGGAGAGGAAAGACAGCATGAAGGAGGAGAGATGCACACCCTTTTATTTTTTCAGGGACGACGTGAAGCTAATCTTAGCCTGACGGATGAAGACAACAACAGCCCCATGAATAGAAACACGTTGTGGGAATGTGCTCGGAACCCACGAGCAGAATATTTTTCTTGTCAGAGAGTACACGGTCAGGCCTCGCTCGTAGCCTGCCCTGTCATTAGCTGCTGGGCTCCATGGCGGAGCCGGGCCGCTGGAACCACTTCAGAAGCGACCCAGCCAGCGTGGCGGCACCAGAGAGGAAGGAGGCAATCTGGCGTCAGGACCGCCGGCAGCCATGCTGCGTGACGCCGCCTCCAGCGACCCGGCATGTTCTCTGGGCCTGACGTAACGTGTGGAGAAGAACGACTCCTCTTTCTGTTAGCTCGTTCTCCCTCTCTCTCTCCCTCTCTCTCTCTCTCTCTCTCTCTCTCTCTCTCTCTCTCTCTCTCTCTCCTCTCTCTCTCTCTCTCTCTCTCTCTCTCTCTCTCTCTCTCTCTCTCTCTCTCTCTCTCCCTCTGTCTCTCTCCGTCTCCCTTTCTCTCTCTGTCTCTCTCTGTCTCCCTTTCTCTCTCTCCTCTGTCTCCCTTTCTCTCTCTCTTCTCTCTTCCTCATGCTCTCTTTCTTTCTTACCCTGTCCCTCTCACTCTTTCCCTCTCTCTCTGTCTCCCTTTCTCTCTCTCACTCTTCCCCTCTCTCTGTCTCCCTTTCTCTCTATCTTTCTCTCGCACTCTTCCCCTCTCTCTGACTCCCTTTCTCTCTCTCTTTCTCTCTCACTCTTCCCTCTCTTTCTCACCCCTATCTCTCCATCTTTTCCTCTCTCCCTCTCTTTCCGATGTGCTATCAGTACTATTCTTCCTTCATCCTTCCTTCCTCCCGTCCAATTATTACACCTCTCTCGTCTCTCCTTCCTCTTGAATCATCACCTGACCTCCCCCTCCCGTCCCTGTGGGGCGTGTGGTGAGCTCTCATCCACAGCACAGAGGCACGTCAGGTTGACCTACCTTTACTGTGGGCTCTATATCCAGATAGAAGACTCGAGCCATGCTGTAGGTTGCTGCATGACACACAGCCTCATGTCCATCAGAGCCTGGTTTAAACATGTTAATTAGCTTCAATACTCCCCCCCCCCCTTCTCTTGCCTTTCTGTATTATCTCTGGTTTAAACACTACTTCTCCTCCCTCGTTTCCCAGCTGGAAGTTTCATTCTTCCTCTTATTTTTCTGCGTTTATTTTTTTGTCTGGTCCGCAAGTCTTTAGTCCTTCTCCCAGAATGCATCATCCCTCCTCTGTTCGTGCCTGCCCTGCCTCCAGGGAGGCCCGAGGACCCGAACTTTCCACGCAGCTCAAAGTTAGACGGATAGTTGAAATGAGAGCAAGCTGATAACTGGGTTTGACTGCGGCGCTACAGTCCTGGATCTCTTCAAACAAACGAAGCCTTTAAGCCGTAGAAACAGGAAGTAGGAGATGGTCTTCTTGCATACGAGGGGATGCCTCTTCATACATGATCATTAGAAACACAAACCTATTCGATCGTAAATAATTTTGTTACGCAAGTCTGTTGAGTCATGGCTGTGGGGTGGCTAGTGATGAGTCATCATGGGCACTGAAACATAATGTCATGGCGTTTGATCGCTGTCAAATGCAAATCGGAGCTGGGAGGAGCTCTGTGGGGTGAAAGGTTTAATTCTGTGTTTACTTTTCTCTCTCTCTCTCACTCTCTCTCTCTCTCTCTCTCTCTGCCTCTCTCTCTCTCTGCCTCTCTCTCTCTCTGCCTCTCTCTCTCTCTCTCTCTCTCTCTACTCTTTGTGTGTGTTTGTCTCTCTGTGTCTCTGTCTTTTCAGTATCAGAACATCTCAGTGATGGATTACCTTTACTCGTCTGCTAGCTCACAAACACACGCACACACAAACACACACACAAACACACGCCACACACAAACACACACACAAACACACGCACACACAAACACACGCACACACAAACACACACACACACAAACACACGCACACACAAACACACACAAACACACACACACACAAACACACGCACACACAAACACACACACACACAAACACACGCACACACAAACACACACACACACAAACACACACAAAGCTCCACCAGGAGCAGTTATCCTTCGACGCCCGCTTATCCTTTTGAAGACCGAAATAAAACCAGTGGGGGAGTTCTGAGACAATGTCAGTGAAAATGATGTGTAGCCTACCTCTGGGGTCAGATAAAGAAGCAGTGAAAAAATGAGATTACACCGAGGTTTTGCTGTTCATCGATTTGTACTTGTCTCTCGCCCTATTGCTCTCAAGTGAATCAGTCTGAAAGATCTTGTTTTAATGTGTTGGTGGTGGCACACACAACAACATACGTGAGAAATGCTCTTCGAAGAAACGGAACAGTTCGACACGATATCTTTCTTTCTTTAAGGATGTGTAGGTGTCGTCTCATGCACCATGCAAGATGGAGCGGGCACATGTAGAGGCACACGGGCACATGTAGAGGCACACGGGCACATGTAGAGGCACACGGGCACATGTAGAGGAACACGGGCACATGTAGAGGCACACTGGCACATGTAGAGGAACACGGGCACATGTAGAGGAACACGATCACATGTAGAGGCACACTGGCACATGTAGAGGAACACGGGCACATGTAGAGGCACACAGGCACATGTAGAGGCACACGGGCACATGTAGAGGAACACGGGCACATGTAGAGGCACACTGGCACATGTAGAGGCACACGGGCACATGTAGAGGAACACGGGCACATGTAGAGGAACACTGGCACACGTAGAGGCACACGGATAATATATATGTCATGGCCACAGCCGTGCCCCCCCCAGTTTCAGTTTTTTGCCCTGTCCTAGTGTTTCCCTGTCATTGTCTTCACCTGTGTCTCGTTCTCGTTAGCGTCATTGTGTCCACCTGTGTGTCGTTTGGTTCTGTGTATTTAGGTTTCTGTTTTGTGTCAGTCTTTGTCTTGTCATTACCTTACCTGTCTATGTGAGTACCCTATCCGTGTCCCTGGTTTTTTTCAGAAATAAACCTTTTGTTTTCAGTATGGCTGTGTACTCTCGTGCGTTTGGGTCCTACCCCTCCTCACACCCTGACAATATACTTTACAAGTTGCTCCATGGTGTGGGAGAGAGGGACGGAGAGAGGGAGAGGATGAAGGAGAGGAAGGGAGGGAGAGAGGAGTGAGAATAAGAAGGAAGACTCGAATCTTCCGTCTTTTCAAAAGGATTGGGGGAGAGAGAACAGGGGGGAGAGAGAGGGAGGGAAGGAGAGAGTCTTCCAGACGAGGCCTACTTCACATTCTCACATCCTTTCTTCTCCTATGTCATCTCCTCTCGTCCTCAAACGCTAAGAAAAACACAGAATAAAAGAGGTGGAGAGGGAGAGAGAGAGATTCCAGTGGTTCAGGGTTAGCTGAGTGAGAGAGCAGTCATCAGGATTCTGAAGTGTGAGGGATTGTGTGATACAGTGAGGTTTGGCTCAAGGCATTTCTTGAAAATTACAGTGCAGCTAGATTGCTTCGGCTTTATTGTCCGGTATATTCTCATGGCCCAAGCATCTTAGAGCCCCCGCAGAATCCCTTGAGGGTGTCCTTCAGTTGATTGGACAGTTTAGTTCCTGGGAAGTACAGGGTGTACTGCTAATAGCACTATAACTAAACAGTATATGTAGCACTTTGTGGGTCTGAGACTTAAAAATAACACCGATTTTATGTGAGCTTTTATTGGTTGAAAGCTTGTCTTTTGGACGCTACATTCATGTGACATGATTGTAATGAATAATGTAGGTCCTCTGTTTTGTAAATACAATTTGTCTCATCACTTTGATTTAATATATGCTGTCAAGTTTTATTAAAAGTGTCGCAAACAAAGAGAAGGCCTGTAATTAGAGCACAACCTCGTGCTCTCTCTCTTGCTCATCGGCTACGCACACACACACACACACACACACACACACACACACACACACACACGCGCGCGCGCAACACGCACACACATTGTGTGAGGAGACGAGCAGAGAGAGAAGCATAAAGTCATCCGTTTAGCATACATACATTATTAATTGCTATCTGAGCGTCTGTGTGGGTCTGTAGTGTGTGCCGACGGCTGAGGGGGGCTCGTGGGGGGTCCAAGGCTGAACAAACCAGCACGGGACCCAGCTAGGAGCCCGATCCAAGAATGTCAACGGGGTTACTCCGTCAATGTAGTCACTGGTAGGAATGTCTGGCTTTTTGTTTCCAGTCTGTTGGCTCAGTGCTTCATATCTGCGCGCCGGTGCCTTGGAGACAGCCTTGTTACGCTGTACCGAGCTCAGCGATTTCCCCGGACCCTGTGTAACGCTCAGTTGAACCAACACAAATCAGAGAGTGATTCACCGAGAGCGAGTGCACATCGTATTCCTCGTCTCCCCAGAATGGATCGAACATCGTAGCAGACGCCAAGACACAGTGAGACCTTCGCAGTTGAGTTTTTCTTCCTTATCTGTGGACTTTTGCGGGGTTGAGGAGAACGTCCGGTCACTCTGTGAGATTACTTTAGTGTCTATTTCTCGTCTTCACGTCAGCTCGGTTGAAACCTGCCGCTTCACGATGGCAGGAGCGGGGAGGTATCCTCGCGTTCTGCTGTTGCCAATGTTTTATCTCGACCGCGCTCTGCAATACGTTCACAGCGTTCACCGAGGAGCCGATGGACAGAGCTGGCAAGTCGGACGGGTACTGCAGCAGGATAATACGGGCTCAGGGTACTCGGAAAGAAGGCTATAACGAGTTCAGACTCCGCGTGGAAGGGGATCCGGAGACCTATCAGCCCGGTAGCACCTACAGAGGTATGCCTCGCGAGCTGCAGCCCCCTAACGCGCACGTTTTGGATGTAAACACACTATATAGTAACTTGACTACGTGATTATTATTGATGTAGAGAGAGTGGCATTTGTGACGGTCTGTGAATAGATTGGGAGCTACCTCTCAGTTATTTTAAACGAATTTGACATTAAGTTTGGTTTCTGATGTGAAATGTATTTGGCTGTCAAAACAACCATGATAACTGATACAATTACCTAATGTAGTGTCTTCCTAAAACATTACTGAGAGAAAAATATAACATTCAGGCGGTCACAGTAGCAAAGGGCACTAAGCAGAATAATATTTTTTTTTCTCTCATTATCCTTACAATAACCTTAAACACTTTTTCTTTCAAAAAATTCAGAAAAATGGAATTTCATGTTGTATTGAATTCGTTTGAGGACATCAACTCAGACAATAGATGAAGTCTTCTGATCCTAAATGTGTGGACTGTCAGAACAATAAGAACAGTTTAACTGTCGATTTGGCTCTTAAGTCTTCCATTCTCCTTTGTGTGTTAAGCTGCACGTTGGCGGTGACGACACATGTGGCTAGAAAGACAAGACCATTCCTTGACCCTGACTTCGAAAATAGCCCGACTGTTAGAACGGTGCACTTCTGATCCTTGACCCTCTGCCATGAGTTCCATTTGCACTGTTCCTACGTGGGCTTTGGATGAAAGCGTAAATGAATGAAATGTAAAAGTGTAAAGAAGTACTGACTCGTGCTGTTGTCCTCCCAGTGACTCTGTACGCCAGCAGCCCCTCCTACTTCCGAGGGTTCACCCTGATCTCTGTGAAGGAGGGCCGGGAGGGAGACCAAGACGAGGACTACGCTGGGAACTTCCAGGTAAAGAGACAACACCTTCATCACACCTTATTAAACATCAAATGTCAACATGGAAATGCAGGCGGGGAGGTTAGCTCTGTGTGATTCACTTCAGACTGAGGGCGGGGGGGGGGGGGGGGGGGTGGGCACTGATAGAGCGGATGCTCAGAGGAGGCTGGTGCAGAACAGGAGGCTGCTGTAAGCAGGAAGGGGGTGACAGGAGATGTAGGCAGGTCAGACTGAGTGAGAGCTTGCATGGGTTGTGGAGTCACACACAGAGAGTGCAGTGTCAGCAGTCATGCAGTTAAGTACACACAACCAGCCAATTATACACCAGACTGCTATTTGGCCAATCAGCCATTCATTCAGCCAGCCAGCCAGCATGGTTAACCACACCTGGCAGGGCACTTACATCACACCATATGCTGCCTCTGGTCTCCTCTTCATGGCTTCTCTTCATGGCTGCTCCGCAACGCTCGCACGTTCTGTTTAGTGTGCATGCAGGTGCGCGTGAGGGAGAGGGGAGAGAGGGAGGGAGGGAGGGAAGAGAGTGGGGGAGAGAGGAGAGAGTTGGGAGAGAGAGACAACAGGCAGGGAAGAGAGGGAGGGGAGAGAGGAGGGAAGAGAGAGAGACAGCTCTCTGAAGAATTCACCTCCCCTTACATACCTACAATGCCAGCTTCGTTCAGTTTCATGGAGAAACAGGCAGGAAGTCTTACATTACATTTACATTTAGTCATTTAGCAGACGCTCTTATCCAGAGCGACTTACAGTAAGTACAGGGACATTCCCCCTGAGGCAAGTAGGGTGAAGTGCCTTGCCCAAGGACACAACGTCATTTTGCACGGCCGGGAATCGAACCAGTGACCTTCTGATTACTAGCCCGATTCTCTAACCGCTCAGCCACCTGACTCCCCTTATTGCTCTCCCTTTGCTTCTCTTAGCACCTTTTACAAGGCTCCAGCGTAGCGTAGCGGTGTGTGTGTGTGTGTGTGTGTGTCTGAAGTAGGAAAGAGCACAGGTGTTAGAAATGGGGCTTATACACACACACTCATATGCAAATACACAAACACACAAGCACACAGAAACACAGCTGCAAGGTTTAGAGCAAGTTGGTTCACAGTTTGCAAAATCAGCTGCAGCTGAAACTAAAGAGAGGATGGGCTTGATAGAGTCAGAGGGCGAGAACACGAGGAGAAGAGAGACTTTCAGTACAGGAGTAGATCTCTCCCCAACTAGGAGTAGATCTCTCCCCAACTAAGAGTAGATCTCTCCCTACTCTGAGTAGATCTGTCCCAAGATATGAGTTGATCTCTCCCACATCCTTCAAGTTTTTGAGCAGAGACAGACTGGAGAGACAGGGCTCTGATCGAGAAGAAACACTTTATACCTTCAGAAGCCAGGAGAGAGAGGGGGAGAGAGAGGGGGAGAGAGAGGGGGAGAGAGAGGGGGAGAGAGGGGGAGAGGGGGAGAGGGGGAAATGGAAAGGGAGAAAGGGAGATCGAGTGTAGAGCAAAAGGAATACAGTGGGTCATGGGTCAAGAGGTTTGCATTTGTCATAGGAGTTAAATCAATGAACAGAATCCATTTCACATCACACAACACTGAGGTGTCGCTCACAGAACCAGGCCACGGGCAAGCACATTGAAATGTAGAATAGGATCAATAAAAGGATCAATAAAATATTAGTCTTAGATAATGGTTTAGCAGCAATCCTGCAGCAACAACCGCGTTCTTGCCTGAAAAATCTGAAAACATGGTGCCTAGGGTTAAACCTAAAGATGGATGTGATGTTCATGACCCAATCTCTTCTCACTTCTCCAGCACTCACTGCTGTGTCAAATCCCCCTCGGCTCCGCCCATTTTTAACTCTCCAGTTATCTCAGAGTGAGTTTTGTTTCCAGTAATCACAGATTGAGTTATGTTTCCAGTAAATGTTTGCGGGGTAACA